>NW_025935619.1:0-724 GCF_000764305.2 Hyalella azteca | reverse complement strand
TATACAAGAGATTACTTCTTAATTTTGTGAGCTATAATTTGGTTATACATGAAATCTTCAGGATGACACGAGACCTTTGAAAATAATTCGATAATCCTTGTAATAATATTAAAAATTAAAATAATACAACTATCATATATTTGTTTCATACGCATTAAAAATAATTTAGTTTAATTAGAAAGCTACAGGGGCTGGAAATTGATACTAAAACATCTGCACGACTATCAAAGATAACTCAGAGTTTCAACTCTGAGTTCAACAACTCAGCGGGCAGAGTTTCGACACGAAGGCGAAAATTGTATAGCACAGCAATCCATTGCAATTCTAAGCAACAAAATATACCAAAAAATGCGGAGAACCACTGTTTTGGCTGGCCAATCCGCATGCCTTAATAGAGGCAGAAAAATCTTCATTTCACGCGGTGCTGGCTGGTAATAAGGTGGCTGCAGAACAAGCCGTTTGTGGCGCTCGCAATAAGCTAAGGAACATAAACACTTGCCAACAAATTACGCATGTCATTGTAAAGTTAACCTCCATGAATATATTATTGGAAGTGAGGCTGCCTTAGGGAGCCGAGCGCACTGCCGGTGGTATACGAAGCTCTGCTGGGGAAAGAAAGGAAATGAGGGGAATGGCCTTAAGCAGCGAGGCGGCTTGTAGTCTACTTGAACTTGTTCACTATAAGGCAAATCAATATTGTAAGACTAAGTAAGCCATGCTACTA
>NW_025935618.1:5320-14115 GCF_000764305.2 Hyalella azteca | reverse complement strand
TGCTAGTACAGTCAGAGAAATAAGTTAGACTTTGTCCTAATAGCGATGCTGTTTTTTCGCCCTCATGTGGGTCATCACGGCTTAATTTTCCCAGCAAAATGACGTATCAGTGCTACGCATAAAGTGTTTCACAATTTAGACAACTTGATCCATTCTTTTATAGTGTACAATTCACGTATAAAACTCCACGGGCGCCGCTCGTATATTTACAGCTCCCGTTATACACAATACATGAATTAGTTGTGTGTTCATTCATCATTATTCATTTATACACTATACATGAACAATATAACATTCATCTTATGCATAGTTCATATTAATGAACACATTGGAATATAGGTTACATCGCTAGTTAAATACAAAAGACCAAGAGAATGAAAGCAAACAGAGATCAGTAGCTGCCGAAAATTTTTTTTCTACTTTTGAGTCCACATGAAAAACGTGGTCTTTAAATTTAAATATAGGTATACTAAATAACTAGTTCCACGGACGTCGCTAGTTTAGTGGCCGGGAATGTCAATGATATTAATTATCATAATATAGCAATAATATTTTATTAATGAACTTATAAATTTATAATAATCAGTATATTAATCACAGAATATCATTAATATTTCATATAAATGTTGAGTTGTACGTTGGTAATCAACGGTTCCCAAAATTATTTACTGAAATCATCGTAGAGCGTGAATAACATTAGTTATTTGTTATACGTGTCGCTGCAGTTATTTATGGTTATTTGTTATATGTGTCGCTGCAGTTATTTATAGTTATTTGTTATACGTGTCACTGCAGTTATTTATTGTTATATGTTATATGTGTCGCTGTAATCAATAGAATCTCTTCTTTACAACAAAGGAAACAATAAAATAATCCTACAATTTTTGCACAATACAGAGAAAAACTCTACGGGATTTCCACACACAAATACGAATTAAAGTTTCCAGCACTAAATATGCCGCAATAAAACGTTAATGTGAAAGAACTAACATTGATTGTGCAGCATAATTGTATATACTGTATATAGATGTATAATGCATATACTGTATAAATGTATATTTTAGTGATGAATAAGTATAAGGATTGTGGAGAATTGTGACGATGTTGGTTGTGTTGTTGGTTGTGTTGTTGGTTGTGTTGTTGGTTGTGTTGTTGGTTGTGTTGTTGGTTGTGTTGTTGGTTGTGTTGTTGGTTGTGTTGTTGGTTGTGTTGTTGGTTGTGTTGTTGGTTGTGTTGTTGGTTGTGTTGTTGGTTGTGTTGTTGGTTGTGTTGTTGGTTGTGTTGTTGGTTGTGTTGTTGGTTGTGTTGTTGGTTGTGTTGTTGGTTGTGTTGTTGGTTGTGTTGTTGGTTGTGTTGTTGGTTGTGTTGTTGGTTGTGTTGTTGGTTGTGTTGTTGGTTGTGTTGTTGGTTGTGTTGTTGGTTGTGTTGTTGGTTGTGTTGTTGGTTGTGTTGTTGGTTGTGTTGTTGGTTGTGTTGTTGGTTGTGTTGTTGGTTGTGTTGTTGGTTGTGTTGTTGGTTGTGTTGTTGGTTGTGTTGTTGGTTGTGTTGTTGGTTGTGTTGTTGGTTGTGTTGTTGGTTGTGTTGTTGGTTGTGTTGTTGGTTGTGTTGTTGGTTGTGTTGTTGGTTGTGTTGTTGGTTGTGTTGTTGGTTGTGTTGTTGGTTGTGTTGTTGGTTGTGTTGTTGGTTGTGTTGTTGGTTGTGTTGTTGGTTGTNGTACCTGGGCTGGAGGGATGGGGAAGGTATGAGGAAGGGAAAAGGAATGGATGAGATGGGGAAGGTGGGGAATGGAATGCTGGGGTGGGGAAGGTGGGGATGTGAACTTATTTTTAAGGAGGGGGGGAGGTCTTCCGTTTCGGGGGAGGGGACGGTACATTGTGTGAACGAGATACGATATTATTTTGGATACTTTATACAACATTTGGAGTACTTAAAATAATACAATATTTATATTCAATACAATATTTAGACTTATTTTATATACTATTAAATTATATTTGGAAATACTATACTATGTACTATGCTATACAATTGGATACAATACATGATATTTGGATCAATTTGAATCAATATAATTCGTTAATTCTTGTTTGGTGTTAACGAAACTTTAGTTTTAACAAACAAAGTAACTCAACAAAAAACTTTTGCTAGAAATGCTATAAAGAATAACTGTTAATAGACAAGGGATCAAGGGCGATAAAAATATGTATAATTCGCCCCAACATTAAATGAACTACGTACAAATTTTTTACGTGAACATGAACTCGATATAAATGGAAATCCCGATAAATAAGAAAATAACAATGAATACACAGCATGCATTAATTTCTTTATTAATTATTCTTTACTCACCTCAACTGCAACAAGTTCAGTTCACGGTTCCAGCAACGTGCGCCGTGTAAACGATGGTTCACTTCCTACACAAACTCTTATTTGACACAAGAATCGCGGCAGCAAAAAGAGTTTTATTTTATCAAAATGTTAAAAATTTCATTCAAAATTAAAATATAATAATAAATGTTCCATCAACTCTGAAAAAAATGGGAAAATTATACTTTATTATCAAACGATAAGATAAGTCAATAATCAGTTATCTTTGCTACAGTCATAGCGCCAAACCCCAACTTTAGTTTGGAACTTTGTAGTAAATTGTCAGGAATTAATAACTATGTTAGTGACTTCCGGGTCTCGAAACATAGGCCTTGGTTTCTCAACAATTAAAAAAACACTGTGCACTTTGGCGCCAAAATTCCTGATAATACCACCGAGTCAGCGGCCGAATTTTCTTATTCCGACATTAGTTCAATTTCCTTCAGCACCGTTACCGGAAATTCACTTAGAATATTAATTTTTTCACATTTGTTGCTGTGTCTGAACTTTTTTAGTCATAATCACTTTATTTCTAAGAGTTACACAGGAGAACGTAAGAGATGCAAGTGATGGGTATTGTAGAGCGAACACCCACCACCTCCTCCCACGACGGCGTCTGCAGATCAAGTGCGGCGCGCAGCCAATGAGCGGCGCCGCCGCGGCCGCCGTCCACCAATCACAGGCGTCGCTTTATGCGCGCCCAGCAACGATGAGCGGTTGAGCAATTACGATTACTTATATACTCCTCCTGTACTCCAGCACTTAGTCTCCTCCTGTACTCCAGCACTTGCTCTCCTCCTGTACTCCAGCACTTACTCTCCTCCTGTACTCCAGCACTTAGTCTCCTCCTGTACTCCAGCACTTCGTCTCCTCCTGTACTCAAGCAATTGCTCTCCTACAGTACTCCAGCACTTAGTACTCTCCTCCTGTACTCCAGCACTTAGTACTCTCCTCCTGTACTCCAGCACTTACTCTCCTCCTGTACTCCTGCACTTGCTCTCCTCCTGTACTCCAGCACCTACTCTCCTAATGTACTCCTGCACTTACTCTCCTCCTGTACTCCAGCACTTGCTCTCCTCCTGTACTCCAGCACTTACTCCCGTGTACCATCGCATCCAGCACGTGTCCCGGAATAAGTGTACCACCCCATACCAACGTATCCAGCACGTGTACTGGGACAAGTGTACAGCAGGCACGTGTACCAACGTATCCAGCACGTGTACTGGGACAAGTGTACAGCAGGCACGTGTACCAACGTATCCAGCACGTGTACTGGGACAAGTGTACAGCAGGCACGTGTACTAACGTATCCAGCACGTGTATGAATCACTACAGAAGCTGGAGTGTACGAAGCATTTAGCGTAGCGTGCATTTAGCGACTTGTAAATGCAAGTTCAGGTCAGAGCTACAAGAAAATAAATGCAAATGAGTGACAATTGTATGAGTTACTCCTGAATAAATTATGTCCCGGCGCACACGGTGGCCGAGTTTTTGAGTTTCGTAATGTGGCAAAAAATACGTGTTTTTAGTTTTTTATTGTGATGAATTTCTCCTAAATGCAGTTTATTAGTAGAAATTTTATTAAAATCTGAAGCGATGTGAGATGAAAGGTTATTTATTTTTATATATTATATCACATATATTTATTAATTAGTTGATTTCAATCGTTATAAACCTTCCCACATACGGTGTTGTTATTAAGATTAAGAATTATCAATAATTATTAAAATAGCATTGTCACGGTCAACAGTTTCGGTTAGGAATTAAATTTGAATTTTGTGCACGTGTTTATTACAAGGCAATAATATTATTAGGCATTACTAAAAATATTTACCAGAATTCTGTATTGAAAAGTTCAAATGATGACTTATAAACTTTTATTGCAGATAGAAAAATTAAACAGATATGTTCTATCATTGAAAAGAAATAATGATAAAACATCATTAATTTCTTAACAACCCGCGAAGAAAACTATCTCTATTAAAAAATGACTTTTTCATATATTGTCCAAGTAGTGACACGACTCCTGCGCGTATCACTGATACGCATTTTGCCGGCCCAAACTATAGCTCAGGATGACACACACTAGGGCGAAACTGCATCTGGATTTGGACAAAAGTTTGAAGTTTGGCAGGCAAAAAGGCGCAATATGCAGAGCTACGTGCGCTCTTTGCTCGTGCTGTAGTGTCACTAAGAGTGTCAAAGAGTGTCACTATTTAGACACTATGACGCATACATTCTTCTGAGTGTAAAGTGGATGCAGGTGCTTGCAGCGAATACTCACCCAATACTCCCCCAGGTGTTCCGCAATACTCACCCAATACTCACCCAGGTGTTCCGCAATACTCACCCAATACTCACCCAGGTGTTTCCCAATACTCACCCAGGTGTTACCCAATACTCACCCAGGTGTTCCGCAATACTCACCCAATACTCACCCAATACTCACCCAATACTCACCCAGGTGTTACTCAATATTCACCCAATACTCACCAATACTCACCCAATACTCATCCAATACTCACCCAATACTCACCCAATACTCACTCAATACTCACACAATATTCACCCAATACTCACCCAATACTCACCCAATACTCATCCAATACTCACCCAATAGTCACCCAATACTCAACCAATACTCACCCAATACTCACCCAATACTCACCCAANGGGGGACGGGGGGATGTGGTGAGGTGGGAGGGGTAAGACGTGCAGGAGCTATTAAATTAAATTAAATTAAATATATTATAATATAGCTATTAAAATAGCAATTAAACTTTTAATGAATTATAGGCAATTAATGTATAATAAACTATAGCTATTAAAGCTATAATAAACTATACATAATAAAGCTATAATTAACTATTGCTATTAACGCTACAATAAACTATAACTATTAATACTATAATGAACTATAACTATTAAAATCAATTAAGTTTTAATGTTGAACACAAAAGAATAAGTTGCTGCATTCTGTTCATTCGCTTCATTTCTGATGCTCAGGAACGTTCATGCGAGGCGCAGTTCGGCCGTAGATTTGTCCGAGACGTATTTTACGTGTGCAAAAACTTATTATTTATTATTATATTTATTATACGTTTGGTTTATTAGCTGTGATGTTTGTTTAGTCTCGATTTGAAGAGAGTAAAAATAGAAAATATTAGACTCTAAATTTTCAATAAAAAATATAATGTGTATAATGAACGGTGCAGCAGCAAAATCATCATCAGCAGCAGCAGTATGCAGCAGCAGCAGCAGCAGCAGCAGCAGCAGCAGCAGCAGCAGCACCAGCAGCAGCAGCAGCAGCAGCACCAGCAGCAGCAACAGCAGCAGTAGCACTACCAGCAGCAGCACCAGCAGCAGCAGCAGCAGCAGCAGCAGCAGCAGCAGCAGCAGCAGCAGCAGNCGCTGGATGTCATCCCTGGACGCGCTGGATCACTGCTGGATGTCATCCCTGGACGCGCTGGATCACTGCTGGATGTCATCCCTGGACGCGCTGGATCACTGCTGGATGTCATCCCTGGACGCGCTGGATCACTGCTGGATGTCATCCCTGGACGCGCTGGATCACTGCTGGATGTCATCCCTGGACGCGCTGGATCACTGCTGGATGTCATCCCTGGACGCGCTGGATCACTGCTGGATGTCATCCCTGGACGCGCTGGATCACTGCTGGATGTCATCCCTGGACGCGCTGGATCACTGCTGGATGTCATCCCTGGACGCGCTGGATCACTGCTGGATGTCATCCCTGGACGCGCTGGATCACTGCTGGATGTCATCCCTGGACGCGCTGGATCACTGCTGGATGTCATCCCTGGACGCGCTGGATCACTGCTGGATGTCATCCCTGGACGCGCTGGATCACTGCTGGATGTCATCCCTGGACGCGCTGGATCACTGCTGGATGTCATCCCTGGACGCGCTGGATCACCGCTGGATGTCATCCCTGGACGCGCTGGATCACCGCTGGATGTCATCCCTGGACGCGCTGGATCACCGCTGGATGTCATCCCTGGACGCGCTGGATCACTGCTGGATGTCATCCCTGGACGCGCTGGATCGCCGCTGGATGCCATCCCTGGACGCGCTGGATCACCGCTGGATGCCATCCCTGGTCGCGCTGGATCACCGCTGGATGTCATCCCTGGACGCGCTGGATCGCTACTTGCTCAGCGTTGAAGTCGCCTTAATTGTAACTCAACTTTTGGTCCAACGACGGTTGAGATAATTGGGGGTTGAAGAGGAGTTGAAGGGAGGTTGTATTAAGGTGGAACTGGGGGTTGAATTATTGGTTGAACTGGTGCTTGAATAGGAGTTGAAGTGGGGTTGAACCTAGGGTTGAATGGTGGTTGAACTGGTGGTTGAACTGGGGTTGAATAGGAGTTGAAGTGGGATTGAACCTAGGGTTGAACTGGCGGTTGAACTGGTGGTTCAACTGAGGTTGAATAGGAGTTGAAGTGGGGTTGAACCTAGGGTTGAACTGGCGGTTGAATTATTGGTTGAACTGGGGGGTTAAACTGGGTATTCAATTAGTGGGTTGAATTGGCGGTTGAACTGGAGGTTGAACTGGGGGTTGAGAGTGATTAGTGAGCTCCTCGTTAAGCTCTCTAGCTCATTAGAGAACATCTCATTAAGCTAGTAACACATTAAATATTGTCACCCATACAAGTTATCGTCTCGTTAGGCCTATTTAAGCAATTATCAGCGCAATTATTGTTAGTTTGCATAGTTGTTAACTATTTAATGTTTCTTAATTGGTTGTATCAAAGATGACGCCGACTTTACAACAATAAAACAGGTTCAAGAGACCTTCACAAAATCTGACCGCGGAATGAACATTGAAATTCTGTTGAAAAAAAACTCGGGATTTTTTTAACGCCGGATTAGAAAAAAAAAACTGACCGGGATTAGGCCTATAGGCTCTGGAATGCATCAATAAAACAACAACAGAAACAACAACAAAAACAACAACGCGCTGTAGTGAACATTACAATAAGACAAATAATGAATCAAAAATGATGAAGCGTTTTTGAATTAAAAATCGTATGTTGAAATTTAACTCTTAAATGATGCCAACAAATTTTATCTTATATTGTTTGATGATGATATATATATTACGATAGTCAAATGCAAGAAAAAATGTTTATATTAAAAATTTTTTTTTCGTTTGATAATTCAAACGAAAAAAAAGTTGATTCAAATGGAAAAATAAATTTTTAAGATAAGAGAGAAAATGATTTATTTAAACTTATAATATTCCCCTAATAAAAAGTGAACCTAAAAAAATGGATCTTTATCGACATTATAAATCTAAATTAGTTAATTCATCATAAATTAATTGTATGTTCCCATATATTAGCTAATCATATATTTACAAATAATCAGAAATATATATATATTGTTATGTATTATTATAAAACAGAACCTGCTGTTGTAATCTATTGGTTTTAATTTGTTTCATTGATTTATATTTGTTTCTTCAGNCTACACCCACTCAACCCACTCAACCCACTCAACCCACTCAACCCACTCAACCCACTCAACCCACTCAACCCACTCAACCCACTCAACCCACTCAACCCACTCAACCCACTCAACCCACTCAACCCACTCAACCCACTCAACCCACTCAACCCACTCAACCCACTCAACCCACTCAACCCACTCAACCCACTCAACCCACTCAACCCACTCAACCCACTCAACCCACTCAACCCACTCAACCCACTCAACCCACTCAACCCACTCAACCCACTCAACCCACTCAACCCACTCAACCCACTCAACCCACTCAACCCACTCAACCCACTCAACCCACTCAACCCACTCAACCCACTCAACCCACTCAACCCTTCAACCCTCTCAACCCTTCAACTCACTCAACCATTCAATTCATTCAACCCACTAAGTCCACTCAACCCACTCAACCCCTCAACCCACTCAACCCACTCAACCCCCTCAACCCCCTCAACCCACTCAACCCACTCAACCCACTCAACCCACTCAACCCACTCAACCCACTCAACCCCCTCAACCCCCTCAACCCACTCATCCCTCTCTTTCATGCTTTCAATCTTGCAAAAATTGGCGGCTACTTTCAATATCATAATTAAATATTTTAATTTAATATTACTTAAAATACTAAATATTATAATTAAAACTTTTCATTTAATATTACTAAATATTAAAATCTTACCCGCATGCCAAGTAAATAATTTTGCGAAGAAACTTAATGTGAACAAGTTTAAATAAAAATAAATATTAATTAAACATCATTACTTCTGCTATACGGGGTTGCCAGCCCCAAGGGTCGGGGCTGTTGGGGTGTCAGCCTCAGGGGTCGTCGCTGTTGGGTTGTCAGCCCCAAGGGTCGGGGCTGTTGGGGTGTCAGCCTCAGGGGTCGGGGCTGTTGGGGTGCCAGC
>NW_025935618.1:1704-4460 GCF_000764305.2 Hyalella azteca | reverse complement strand
CAACAACAGCAGCACAACAACAGCAGCACAACAACAGCAGCATAACAACAGCAGCACAACAACAGCAACACAACAACAGCAGCACAACAACAGCAACACAACAACAGCAGCACAACAACAGCAGCATAACAATAGCAGCACAACAACAGCAGCATAACAACAGCAGCACAACAACAGCAGCACAACAATAGCAGCACAACAACACAACAACAGCAGCACAACAACTGCAGCATAACAACAGCAGCACAACAACAGCAGCCCAACAACAGCAGCACAACAACAGCAGCACAACAACAGCAGCAAAACAACAGCAGCACAACAACAGCAGCACAACAACTGCAGCATAACAACAGCGGCACAACAACAGCAGCACAACAACAGCAGCATAACAACAGCAGCAAGATAACAGCAGCATAACAACAGCAGCAAAACAACAGCAGCAAAGCAACAGCAGCACAACAACAGCAGCACAACAACAGCAGCACAACAACAGCAGCACAACAGCAGCACAACAACAGCAGCAGATAACAACAGCAGCACAACAACAGCAGCATAACAACAGCAGCACAACAACAGCAGCATAACAACAACAGCAAAACAACAGCATCAGCCCTCAGCAGCACAACAACAACAACAGTCATCAGCGATAATAGCATATTAATGCGATAGAAGCACCTTGTTGCAAAAACATCATAGTGTTGCAATAACAGCACATTGCTGCAATAACAGCACATTGTTGCAATAACAGCACATTGATGCAATAACAGCGCATTGTTGTAATAGCAGAACATTGGTGCAATAACAACACATTGGTGAAAAAACAGCAAATCGTTGGAATAACAGCACATTGCTGCATATAATAGCATCTTGTTGCAATAACAGCACATTAGTACGATAATAGAACATTGGTGAAATAACAATCCTTTGTTGCAATAACAGCACATTGGTGCAATAAGAGCACATTGATGCAATAACAGCACATTGTTGCAATAATAGCACTATGTTGCAATAACAGCACATTGCTGCAATTACAGCACAGCGTTGCAAAAACAGATCATTGTTGCAATAACAGCACATTCCTGCAATAACAGCACATTGCTGCAATAACAGCACATTGTTGCAATAACAGCGCATTGTTGCAATAACAGCACATTGCTGTAATAACAGCACATTGCTGCAATAACAGCATATTGCTGCAATAACAGCACATTGTTGCAATAACAGCACATTGCTGCAACAACAGCACATTGCTGCAATAACAGCACATTGTTGCAATAACAGCACATTGCTGCAATAACAGCACATTGTTGCAATAACAGCACATTGTTGCAACAACAGCACATTGTTGCAACAACAGCACATTGCTGCAATAACAGCACATTGCTGCAATAACAGCACATTGTTGCAACAACACATTGTTGCAACAACAGCACATTGTTGCAACAACAGCACATTGTTGCAGCGACAGTAGCGCAGTAACGACGCGCTACCGGACGTGACTCGCTAGAAAATATCGGTACAACATCGGCAAATCTCAATGATGGGTCAGCCTTGACACACTTCTTGTAGTCTATCATTTTCCATGCAAAATTAGACAAATCTTAATGCTGAGTCACCCTTGACCCATTTATGATCTACACTCAAATAATTAATCGGTCGTATTGTTCAAATATTTACCTACTTTCTTACCCACAGCACGTGCAGAGCAGGCGTAGCACTGATACGCTTTCTGTTTATTAAAACTGGGTCAGTATGACGCACTCCGTAAAATTAAAATAGATTAAATAGTTTAATAGCTCGCAAATTAAATTTCAAATCGTTTTCTTATGGTGCGTGTCTTATGGTGCGCTTTATATTTAAACACTCATATAAACATAAAATAGCGTATTATTAAATTTATCTAGTTTTGATTAGTTAATTTTGATATGAAGATAACATTCATTCATTCATTCATTCATTCAAAGTGTCTGGCATTCATCATGCCAGACACTATGATATTCTCAAGGTAACACACACACACATTTGCATTCACACATTCCACTCATTCAGAAGAGAAGCAGAAAAATGTATGACACTTCACAACTTTCACGTTCACTTCCAAGCCTGAAGTGTCTGAATTATTCATGTGATGAGGGCTTATATGGAAGTGTGAAAGTAATGGCGCTTCTGCTCTCATTCATTTGCATTCTTATGTCATTCATCATGTCATTCATTATGTCATTCATCATATCATTCATTATGTCATTCATCATATCATTCATTATGTCATTCAGTATGTCATTCATTATATCATTTATCATGTCATTCATTATGTCATCCAACACGTCGTTCATTTTGTCATTCATTATGTCATTCATTAGGTCATTCATTATGTCGTTCATTATGTCATTCATTATGTCATTCATTAGGTCATTCATTATGTCGTTCATTATGTCATTCATTATGTCATTCAATAGGTCATTCAGTATGTCATTCATTATATCATTCATCATGTCATTCATTATGTCATTCATTATGTCATTCATTATATCATTCATCATGTCATTCATTATGTCATTCATTATGTCATTCATTATGTCATTCATTATGTCATTCATTATGTCATTCATTATGTCATTCATTATGTCATTCATCATATCATTCATTATGTCATTCATTATATCATTCATCATGTCATTCATTATATCATTCATCATGTCATTCATTATGTCATTCATT
This sequence comes from Hyalella azteca, assembly GCF_000764305.2. NCBI lineage: Eukaryota > Metazoa > Arthropoda > Malacostraca > Amphipoda > Hyalellidae > Hyalella > Hyalella azteca. Next base: position 1,742 of record NW_025935618.1, on the reverse strand, counting down.
ATGTCATTCATTATGTCATTCATTATGTCATTCATTAT
>NW_025935618.1:0-1327 GCF_000764305.2 Hyalella azteca | reverse complement strand
ACTGGGCACATGAATCCTCTCCAAGGGATGAGAATCACCCTTCATCCTTGTTCATGGAGTCTGTGAGAGACTCATTTTTATACCAGCACATCACAAAGCCTGTCTCTTATACACATCTAGATGTGTATAAGAGAGTGCTGATACACATTGAGAACATTTAAACAAAATAACTTTTCAAATTCATTCATCTGTTCATATTTATCGCGCTCATAAAAAATATTTCCGTCTCTACCTGAGATATGGTCGAGCCTACACTTTTTTTCAATACAAAAGGGAATAAATCTTTGGAAGTCTGCACTCAAAGAGATGAGTGGGACTTTGTCTAAATAACGATTGCTTTCGTATGGGTCACCCTGACTCAGTTTAGCCCGGCAAGAGGGCGTATCAGTGCTACGCCTGCTCGCGTTGTGTTTTAAAATGTGTTTTACGACAATTTGACCAACTTATTCCTCTGAAAGTTTTTTTTTTGGAAAATTTAAGCGATTGATTTTTTTTGAGTGACGGACAGACACTGAAGACGCAATCAGAACCTCAATGGCCCGCGAGGCTGGGACCAGTGTTGCCAGCAGTGTTGCCAGTAGTGTTGTAAGCAGTCTGACTGCCTCAGCTGACACAGCTGACTGTCTCAGCTGACACAGCTGACTGTCTCAGCTGACACAGCTGACTGTCTCAGCTGACACAGCTGACTGTCTCAGCTGACACAGCTAACTGTTTCAGCTGACACAGCTGACTGCCTCAGCTGACACAGCTGACACTAGTTACTATTTGAAAAACGAGTTAAGTAGATTGCTTGGAAAATAATCCATATTTAAATAATAAGTTGATTTAACAGTTCATAAATCAGTCACTGATTAAATAATAACTTTTAAGTTTAGTGCTTCACGAATTAATCGTTAATTAAATAATAGCTTAATTAAGTTGATTGCTCAATAAATAACTCATCAATAAAATAATAAGACGAGAATGTGTGTAAATAAGTAATTATTTTCAAATTAGGCTCATTAGATAACTCATTAATTGAAAAGTAAAATAGGTATTTAGGGTAATGAAAAACTCATTAGTCGAATAGTGAGTAAAACTTTTGGTTGATTAATAAATCATTAATTGCACAGGCAAGTAATTTAGTTGTTACAAAATTCTTTAATGAAATAATGAGATGAGTAGTTTGATTAACAAGTTTGATTTTGATTAATAAGTTTTATTTAATAAGTAATTAATTTTCTTGTGACGAGGAAGCGGGCGGCGCAAAGATCGCTCGCCCAGCAGCCTTGACTGACGCGCCTGATGTCTGGTTTTTTATTTGTTGTTATGTAATAGTTTATTATGT
>NW_025935617.1:0-1784 GCF_000764305.2 Hyalella azteca | reverse complement strand
TCGTTCCACCGTTAGGTTCCGTTCTCAAATCATCTCCAGTATTCTGAAGAATAAATCTAACTAGAGGGAGCTGTTGAAAAATTTTCGATCAATTGTATCACATGAAGCACTCAATGAAATAAGTTGGTCAGCTGTAATATTTATAGCGCTAATTACTGAATGTCATCACTCAATAAAGATTCCCAACTACCCAAATAATAATTAAGAGTGGCGCACCTATGGTTATAGGAAGGCATGCTACATTATATGTGGCGAAAAGATCCTTGCTACGCCTTGCTTGTAAAGTGTGTTCCGGTTAGATTGCTTGTCAAAAACTCTGTTATTTGCGGAAAAATATCCTCTTTACGCTAGAAGATACAAAGCAGTTCTTTATAGACTGAGATTGATATATTTTATTTATCTACTTATGAGAAATTAGCTTATCTCGTCACATAATTACTCTGATTTAAAGTTTATATATATAATAATGTGGTCTTAGCATCATTCCTACGCGACAGATTATCCTTATATTAAGGTAGAGAAAAAATATCGGCGCGAATTGTTGAAAAAATTTCACCCCCGATATTTCAAAATCGAGTGATGTCAATTCCATCCTCTAAACATTCCTTATTTTCCACAAAAATATTTTCGTCGAAAATCTTTCTTAATTTCTCTTCTTGAAAAATGATATAATTTTTAAATAAACTTGATGTATAATAAACGGAATTTCTTTCCGCTGCCGTTTTCTGGAACATAGTAACGTGTTCTAGTAAACAGTGGTTAATGGAACCATCTAATAAGGAAAGTAATGGCACTTATTAATAATAATTGATGAAATTAAAAACTGCAATATTTCTGTTAAATCTCTCAAAATGACTCGTTTGGTAAGTCCTCTCCGAATCTCCGATGTCTCAGCGGTAGAGGCTTTGTTTTGCGCGCGGGAGACTTGAGATCGATCCGAGCAGGCAGGGACTTTTCTAAAAGTCGATTTCTCACGAGTTTTGTTCATGGCGCTGTGATTATTTGTTCCTGCTACATTTCCGATTTGTTGCTTGAATCCAGAGGTGGGTAGTACCGCGCTACATGTAGCGGCCGCTACTAGCAGCCGCTACATTTTCAGTAGCAGTAGCGGTAGCGGCGCTACATTTAAGAAATTGTAGCTGCAGCGGTAGCACCCGCTACATTTAGAGCATGTAGCGGTAGCGGCCGCAACATTTCAAAGTAGCGCTGCCCAGCTCAGCTTGTATCGCCATGCTTGATGTGTATACGTAATCTTCAAAATGTTTGGTCGTATTTGGAAGGAATGCCGATCAATGTGAGAATGCACAGGCATTGTACATAACACTAACGGAAAACTTGTATCGACCTAATTCGAGAGGTGGTCGTTGATGGCTTATTGATTCGCCAACAGGGCTTTCGACCTATAATTTCCACCAATAGCCACCAATAACCATCGATGCTCCACCAATAATTTCTTTTTGGGTAAGTCGAATCAAACACAAACATAAGATAACAAACACACGAGTGAGAATAAAGATTTGTCTACTAAATCTTATTGTTCATTCCTATTGCATCTAGTCGTGACTAGTAAGGGTACGGCCAGACTAAAAGCGTTGGCGCGTACGCAGGCGTACGCTGCGATATTATATGTATGTATTTCTACCAGAGTGGCCACACTAAACACGTACAGGCTGAAGCTGCCTCAAGCGTAAACCCGCGTTGCCGCGCGGTGGAAAATCGACATTACTCGAGACAAATATTTCGACGCGGACACGCGCGTGCAGTGTCCTTGAAGCAGCCATGAG
>NW_025935616.1:0-7720 GCF_000764305.2 Hyalella azteca | reverse complement strand
TGAAATTTATTTGAGTGTTGTATCATGTAATATTTCTTGAACCTGATTTCAATGACATTAAACGAGATTTGCTCCGGCTTTAAACATCATTGAAATGTCGATGAAGAACTCTAATATCATCGGCAGTTACTTTGTTTAGCTTTTGTTGCAGTTGAAACAGTAGAGGATAACTTGAATAAGTGAATATTTATATTTTAGGTGCATTGTAAATAATCATTATCATCTAAGATTTCACGAATGATTTCAGTTCCCATCGAAAAACTTAGCGGTTATTTAAACTTTTTATTTCGAGGGATAACGTTTTTCGTTCTCAATATTTATTGGCCGTGAATACTGTACGAGTTTCATAAATCGATTTTCATCGACTCAATAACCTCACTTTTCTATAAATGTTAAAACAGCGACATATATACAAAGAAAAAAATTCGTACAGGAGGTACAAACAGGAAACACTTTTCACAATAATTATTGTCGGTAGAAAATGGAAATCCGCGCCAGAAAATGGAATTTAGATTTCCCAACTTGTGGTTGGCGGGATATATTAGAAAATTTCTCTGGATAAATATTATTTTTTATGAATATTTTTATCAAAAGTGACATGTCCATCGAATCTGTAATTGCATGGGAACGTTGCCACTTTTGATTAAATTTCCCTAGATCGCTAAGTTGGTGACATAGACAAAATGCTTAAGTCAATCAGATGCAACTATTCAACACTATTTTAGCGGATTAAATTGGGTATTTTATCAGGAAATAGATGAGTAATGGAACAGGTTTTGTAAGGTATGATACACTACCTAATGCATAGATTAATTGAATTATCGGATATAATTTACAAGGAAACTACCATAAGTAATTATGAGGTAAAGTTGATTGCTGAACACATGCCATTCAAATAAGGAAGTTAATTGGTCTACTTTTTAGGAAATTTTGCAGATTATTTAGTTTCTTCGAATTTGATTGAACTCAAGTAACAAATTATCTACTTTCCAGCCTGCATGGACGCTGTCTGCGCTCCAACCCGATCCAGCTCAATTCATCAAAAACCTACTTTATTTTGTTTACGGCTGCTAGGTATCCTTGGTATCCTTGTATTTGTTTCGGTCGTAGCAGTCCCAGGCCACGATGGACCGCCGCCTCTGATTATCGTTCATCCGCCCTCATTTGGGCCACCTGATGCGCGATGCTGTTGCTTGCTTCTCGGCGTCGGTAGTGATGCAGGGGAGGTCGATCTGGGATTGTGCCCAGGAACACGTCCAGTCGTCTCTTGAAGGTCTCCAGAGTGATAATCTTGAAGGTCTCGCTTTCGAAGTTTGGTGCCATTCCGGTTATCATTTGCACTGTGTACAGAATGACATACCTCTCCCGTCTCCTCTGCAGTGTGTACAGACCCAGTTGCTGTAACCTCTCCCAGTAGTTAAACTCCTCCATCCTTCTGATTCTGGAAGTGAATGTTTGTTGGACCCCTTCCAGTTACGGTACTGCGCCGATTGTGAACGGAATCCAAAGCTGACAGCAGTATTTAATGATAGGTATTACATGGGCTCTGAAGAGTGTGATCATCTGTTTCGCTTCTCTCGTTCTGAACATCCGCCAGATCCACTCCATCTGTCGCCTACCTCTTGCGGTTATTGCCGCTATGTGATCACCAAAATTGACCTGATTGTTCATCAATACTCCTAGATCGCGAACGAGTCGCTTCTCTTCGATTTCCAAGTTATCAGGTATCAGGTAGCGGTGCTCCATTACAGCTCTTCCGGTTCCTCTGTACCTCAGAACCTCAAACCTGGTCCGTTGAACTGCATGTTGTTCACTAGGGCCCAGTCATATATTACTGAGAGGTCTTCTTGCAACCTCTCACGGTCCGTCCTGTCCGTGATGGTCTTTAGTATCCTGGTGTCGTTCTTGAATGACGATGCAGTGGCGTGGCTCACTGCCACATTGCCACATCTATGTCGGCGATGTGGATGAGGAAGAGGATTGGGCCGAGTACCTTTCCCTGTGGTACTCCAACCTTCATCCTAGCCGCGCCCGATCTCGAGCCACCAACAACTACAGCTTGTAGTTTTTCTGTAAGGAAGCTGTGGATCCATGCCAGCAATTCACCTCCGACCCCTAGTAGTCTTAATTTTCTGAAGAGCACTCCATGGTCAACTTTGTCAAACGCTTTCGCGAAGTCCAAATACACCACGTCCACCCCGGTCCCCTCCTCTAGCATGGCCAGGATTTGGTGGTGCTGCTCCCGTAACTGAGACAAACAGGAGCGATTTCGTCTAAAACCGTGTTGCCTTCTGTTGAAAAGGTTAGCGTCTTCCATGTACTGCACCAACCTTCTGGCAACAACCTTCTCAAATACTTTGATTACGTGTGATGTTAATGTAACCGGTCTGTAGTTTTGGGGTTTATCTCTGGCACTTCCTTTGTATATTGGGGTTATTAGCCCTAATTCTAGGTAACTAGGAACGTTTCTTTCTCTCACTGATGTTTTCCAGAATAAAGTCAAAGGGACCGTCAGTGCAACGACACATTTTTTCAGTAGAAAAGCAGGGACCCCATCTGGCCCGGAAACCGAATAAGTCGATAATTCCTGGATACCCCTCTCTAGATCCAGCGCTTCAAACTCAATGTATGCTTTTTCAAACTACGCTCCTAGCAGTTCGCACATGGCCTGGTCGTCTCCAATAAGGACATCATAATTTTTCAATGGCCCCACTGATGCTCTGAATTGGACTTTGACCGGGCATTTTTGTAGAAGTATTTGGGATTCTCCCGAATGGCAGCCACTGCTCGCGCCTCAACAACTTTTTGTTCAGCCTCGTGCGAATCTTGCAACTGTCCTTCAATGTCATCAATTTTCTCCCTTAGATGTTCCAGCCTCTGCCTCTCCATTTTCCTGGAGGCGGTCGTTATCTGGTTGTTCAAGCTCGCTCGTTTTCTCATGAGGATCCGTCTGTTCCTTGGAATTAAGTGCCGTTTGAGGGTCGTTTTTCCCGGCGTGTGGTGCGAGCATATCTGCTGTAATACTTCGCACAGTTTGTTGTACATTGCTTCGGGATTTGACTCCAGTAACTCTGATCTCCAGTCAACGTCGAGGAGTTCGTTTTCAATATCGATTCGACACTTCCGAACTTACCTGCGCACTCTAACGCAAAACCTAACTTAACACTGACTCGCCCAGTCATAACTCCTTCAATAATGAAAGGATTTCATTGAAATTTGAAATAAAAGTAGGTATTGCCAATGCGCTGCTATATAGGAAATATTACAGATTTAGACAGTAATTAGTTTTCAATAATACGGAAAAGGCAATGTTTGAGAACTCGCCCAGTTATAATTTTTTTAATAACAAATGAATTTGATTGAAATTTGAAATAGAAGTAGATATTACCGATGCGCTGTGATAGGAATTATTTCAGATTTTTACATCAATTTATTTTTTATTAAAATGGAAAAACTCAATGTTGAGGCTGCTCGCCCAGTCATAATATCTTTAATAACAATTAAATCCGATTGAAATTTAGAATATAAGTAGGTACTACTAATGCGCTGTGATAGGAATTATTACAGATTTTTACATCAATTTGTTTTTTATTAATATGGAAAAACTCAATGTTGAGGCTGCTCGCCCAGTCATAATTTTTTAATAACGAATGAATCCGATTGATATTTGGAATATAAGTAGGTATTACCAATGCGCTATGATAGGAATTATTACAGATTTTTACATGAATTTGTTTTTTATTAATATGAAAAAACTCAATGTTGAGGCTGCTCGCACAGTCATAATTTTTTTGATATTGAACGAATTTGCTTGAAATTTGAAACTTGAGTTATTATTACCACTGTGCTGCGATAGGAATTATTGCAGATTTTTGCATTGATTCGTTTTTGATTAATACCGAAAAACGAAATATTGGAGCAACTCACCCATTCATAATTCTTTCAATAGTGAACGGATCGCCTTGTTTTTAGGAATATAAGTATTTGCTGTAAGCATTTACAGCAAGTACTTATATTCCTAATTTCAAAGTGATCCGTTCAGCATAGAAAGAATTAATTATGAATGGCTCAGTTGCTCAAACATTTCGTTTTTCCGTATTAATCAAAAACTAATAGATGTAAAAATCTGCAATAATTCCTATCGCAGCACAATAATAATACCTACTAAGTTTCAAATTTCAAGCAAATTCGTTCAATATTAAAAAAGTTATGACTGGGCGAGCATCCTCAACATTGAGTTTTCCCATATTAATAAAAAAACAAATTGACGTAAAAATTTGTAATAATTCCTATCAATGCGCATTGCTAATAACTACTCATATTTAAAATTTCAATCGGGTTCATTCGTTATTAAAAAAATTATGACTAGGCGAGCTGCCCCAACATTGAGTTTTTCCATATTAATAAAAAACAAATTGATGTAAAAATATGTAATAATTCCTATCACAGTGCATTGGTAACACCTACTTATATTCCAAATTTCAATCAAATTTATTTCTCATTAAAAAAATTATGACTAGGCGAGTTGCTCAAATATTGCCTTTTTCCGTATTATTAAAAACAAATTATTGTAAAAAGCTGTAATAATTCCTATCGCAGCGCATTGGTAATACCTACTTATATTTCAAATTTGAATGGAATCCGATATGTATTGAAGAAGTTATGACTGGGCGAGTTGAGCATTAAGTCAGGTTTTGCGTTCGAGTGCGCAGGCGAGTTCGTAATAGTGACGAATCGGTGTTTTCAATGGCCTCCCAGTCTGTTCTACGATTATGAAAATTTAGCCCATCCAGGCCCTCTAGAGATGTAGGTCTGGGCTGGTGGTTTCAAATCCCAATTGTTGTTTCTACCACTACTAGTCGAAGACCTGGCAGTGAGGTCTCCTCAACCCGAATATCAGCAACCAATCCTTCATTGCTGGTGAAGAATAAATCCAGGATATTGTGCATTTTATTCTTTCACACACAGAAGCAACACAGCACGACTCAATAGAAAGAGAAAAATAAACATGCTATTTAGAAATAAATGCTTCCAGGTGAAAGGCCTATAAAAGCTATAAAAAAGGTTCGCAGGCGTAATAGGTGACGAGTATGAACATAATAGTGGCAACAAGTACAAAAAAAAATAATACAAATATTACATTCTAAAGTAAAGGCAGTACATAAGTAAATTGTCACAAGAAAAAAACTATATGATAAACAACGTTAAATTAATATTGAGCAAGAATATGATCACGAAATTTTGTCTTTAAAATGGATTTGGAACAGTTTATTCTGAAGTCATCAGGCAGTTCATTAAAATGTTTTACACAATTAAAAACAGTACCATTTTTCTCTATTTCTAAACGGACCGGTGGAAGGTTGAGACGAACGCCTCTGGTATCATGGAAATGCTGAGGAACAAGAGGAGCAAAAAAACTTTCAAAAAGACGCTGATCATGAAAAATTGCCCTATTCATAAACTGTAAAAGCTTAAATTTGTACATGTCGTCGAATTTCAGGATTTTTTACTGTCTATATAATTCAGTAGTACGAATCAATGGTACATAGTTAACATATCGAACCCTAAGGATTGACCGCAGTGTCCTGTTCATCAACGTGATATAGATTTCTTCTAAAATACTGAACAGATTCGAATGAAATTTTGAATATGAATTTGAAAATATCCAACGGTGATGTTTAGCTCGTGTAAAAATTTACGATTTTGCCTTCGTTCATGAGTTATATGGCAATACAGGGAAACTTCTGACATTTAAACAACAAAGCGTGCTCAAATTCACAGTGTACACGAGATTTCTTCTAAAATACTGAACAGATTCGAATGAAATTTTAAATATGAATTTGAAAATATCCAACGGTGATGTTTAGCTCGTGTAATAATTTTCGATTTTGCCTTCCTTCATGAGTTATGTGGCTATACAGAGGAACTATTGACATTTAAACAGCAAAGCTTGCTTAAATTGACAATGTACACGAGATTTCTTCTTAAATACTGAACAGATTCGAATGAAATTTTAAATATGAATTTGAAAATACCCAACGGTGATGTTTAGCTCGTGTAAAAATTTCGATTTTGCCTTCCTTCATGAGTTATATGGCTCTACAGAGAAACTTCTGACATTTCTGAGGCACATCTAGTCATCAAGCTATATCTACCAAATTAATGAACGGATCTCAATAGAACTTTGCAAACGTAATCAATAAGACTCAACGTTGATGTTCAACTCTTTAAATTATTATATGGTTTAGGTGCAAGTGCCAAGTAGTACTTATATCTTCGTTTCCTTATGTAACACCGCAACGAACACATTGAACTTTGTCACACATCTGTACCCGTGATCGTTCTGTTTCATCGCCCTGCTAGGGTCCGTGTAGCGTGTAACCGCTATTATTTTCAAACTATTTCATTTTAAAATACACATAATGGAACTCTAGTAAGTTGTGACTATATTACTACTTGATCAGCGTCTTACCTAATATTGTTGGGAGTGAATTTTATCTGTCAGGTACTAATCAGTCACTTGGTCAGAACTTGAAAGAAAGCAGGTTAGGCCTAACTTTAAATTTCCTGTTCAATTTTCAGATTTTGAATATCAGACTCAGTCATATGTCTTTCATAATGATGATTCAAGAGTCACAGTTAGGTATCATGAAACTCTATTACTCTATAAAGCCAGTCTAAAATTAAGCAAAAGCCACCTGTTGATTGGACAAAAGTGCCTGTAAATCAATTCTTAATTTTACCCATTCCTATGATTTCTCAATTTATGCTCAAAATTAGAAAAATGTTTTGCTCCTAAATTTTTCGAGTTCACCAGTGGAATAATTGTTTTTACCAGGTCCAGGTGGTGGTGGCCCATGGTGGAATTCTACTACCTAGTTGACCTTGCTCTACCAAAAGTAATAAACTGTTTGTGTAGAAAGAATATTATGGTTTCATTGGTTTGAGACATTTAAATAAGTCTGTGAATATATTACAAATCCTTTAAGTATACTTTTATTTGCTGATTTTAAGTGGTAAATAAATTAATAGATGATTCATTAAGAGACGGTTTTCAACACATAAAAACTAAAAAGTACCTAATTCTAACATAGCTAGGAATTAGACACACTCACACACACACACACAGCTCGACTGAGCTCGTTCCAAGCTGTGTTGTATTCCGATGCAGCTCACACCCTCACACAGAGTATCAGAATTCCAACACAGGGCGTCGGAATTAGGAATTACGATTTTGAAGCGCTGTTGGAATTAGTCTCACATGCCGCATTTAGTCACACACATGTCGGAATTTAGCAATTTTGTACATTTGAATTGTGAAGGCTTTTAAATAAATATGGCAACAGTTTGTGACGTTTCATCATTGCTGGCGCATAGTGTGGTGTTCTGAGAGTGACGTAAACCAATCTGAACTCAAGTTGCGCATACGCTGATCTATTTTTAGCCATTTATTTCTTGCTACGTCCTTAAGGTGTTGGAATGTGGTATGTTTACCCTTGCACTTCTCGGGCCCTCAGGCTAAAGAAGTGCCATTTTTAGGGATGGGACACTTATTTCTTAAGAAAATATCAGCTATTTGGGTGCTTTAGTGATAAAAAATCAGCCTTCCAATACACTGGTCCAGGCCAGGGGAGGAAAAGATCTACTCTGTGAGCCGCGACTAGATTTTTTGAGCCGCGAACTAACGAATTTTCAAGCCGTAAGCCTATTTCTCAAGCCG
>NW_025935615.1:0-91392 GCF_000764305.2 Hyalella azteca | reverse complement strand
GCCACTCAGTAAGGACAGTGCCACTCAGTAAGGACAGTTCCACTCAGTAAGGACAGTGCCACTCAGTAAGGACAGTGCCACTCAGTAAGGACAGTGCCACTCACTAAGGACAGTTCCACTCAGTAAGGACAGTGCCACTCAGTAAGGACAGTGCCACTCAGTAAGGACAGTGCCACTCAGTAAGGACAGTGCCACTCACTAAGGACAGTGCCACGCAATAATATCCTCAGAGTGCGCAGACTTCCGGCTTGTCACTCAGCGTCCTTCAACAGAGCGACCCTCGGCAAGAGAGGGTCTCCCTTCATTTAGATGCCCATGAGTCTAGTTGAATTCTATCGGCATTTCTAATTGAGTTCCAGGGCATCCAATGTGTCAGGTCGCAGCGCAAGTTCTTAATGATGCTGGGCCATGACTGCAAAATTGACGTAGCAATGCCCAGAACGATGCTTATCTAAGTAAAATACTGAGGTTAATGACATAGGCTTTGAGCAAACACTGTGAAGTAGCTTAGGTTAATAGGCGTAGAGTAGCCTTTCATAATGGCTTGTTTATCAGGTCTTCAATGTAATGCCACGACGGTGTTTTCTATACTCATTTCGTTCTTTTTGGCTCGGCACAATAGATTTGTCATGAAGAAATCTTCAGTAAATTACGAGCGGTCACAGTGAAAAAACCTGTGATTACTCTTGATTTATTAGCTTCGAGCATATGATCCATTATCCATAATCAGAGAATTATTCTTGTGAATGAACAACAGGATATTGGGCAACACAGTTTTTCGTTCAGCTCATTTCGTTTATGAATATTTCGACAATATCCGAATTTATGGATGGTTTTGGCATTAAAAATCATGTGTATTTTTGACATTATATACACGCATGTGCTGGAATAATTCCTATTGATGTTCAATAATAAGGCTCTAATTTAGCCTCCAAACCTTAATTTTTTATAGTACGAAGCTCTAGAGAATATTAAAGTAGTGCAGGTTATTTTATTAAAGTTATTTTATTAAAGTAGTGCAGGTTCTGAAGTGTGCTGGCGAGACTGCGACTATGTGGTTTAGAAAGGAATTGAAACAAGATGCAAGCTGGGCAAAAGTCTTCAGTTGAATAATCGGCATACAAGATTAAGTTATAACGTAGAATTCGAGTCTACATTTTTAGAACGTCGGATTATTGAACTTAGTGATTAAAGTACGGTCGCTTCACATATTTCTACAAATGAATGTTCCTTTGTAAGAGTTGCCGCCCTAGTACAAATAAACTAGTAAGTTCGCAACTAGATTCAAAACTTAAAACTTGAACTTGAGTGCATTGTTACGATGAAAAATAAATTAGGGAGGTAGATTTCGGAAAAAATCTGATTAAAGACAGAAAGACAGAGTTAAAATTGCGTGAAATTCGCTGTGGTGTAGTATGATGTAATGTAATTCAACGTAATTCAATGATGTAATGGGAAGTAATTTTTGATTTCTGAATTATTGTGAACAATTAATTTGAGACTTTATGGGGCTCGATTTCAATGCAGCCGGACCAGAAAAATTATTCATTAAAATATATTTTGCAAAGACTTCAATGCATATAGTGAGGTAAGAACGCGTATGAGGTTAATACCTATCGACGTGAGAAAGTGTTTGGATTCTCAGATAATGTTAAATATTGTGTAAATATTGAGTTAAAATTATAGAGTCTTGAAATAAGCAGGTCAAGCCAACTAAAATATTCAGTTTCGCAGTGTAAGAAAAAGCATTGAAATTTATTTCCAGGCCTATCATTCAATAAATAATTATCGAATGACCCCGTTCAGAATAGAATTAATAGTTTTACTTCCAATTCTCGTTAACAACCGTCATATCTTATTTAATGTAGATCAATTGCCATATTTCCTAATACTTGCTCACTATAAAGTGCATCGTTTCTTTACAGCTCTTCAGAAATTATTTGTTAAGATTAAATATATCTTTTTGTCGACGCGAATTACAATTTCTTGCTTGATATATTTTTATTTAAAATTTCTCGTAAATTTTTTCTCGTCAAACTAAACTTAACTTAATCTTGTTGCAAGATCTTAAGTGTGAATTTTCCAAATTTCTAACTTTCAAATAAGTGTTCGACAAACGTGAGTACGAACAAAACCAACCTAATTAAGTTAATATTGAGAGTATTAGTAACACTTAGATTTCACCATAATATATCATTACAAATTATTACTTTATTAAATGGAATGTTAGTATTATTGCATGGAAATTTTCAGTGGATCCAAGCAAATAGATACACAATTATTTCAGGTCTAGGAATACGAAATTAATACAGAATCAGGTTTTGGTTAATGACTTTGTTCATAACTAATATTTTATTATTACTTCTAGTTTTAATTTTATTTTACCTGAACTTATTTACCGATCATGAAGTAAAAATAGGAGTTTATGAAGGTGAGGTGCGGCAGGCATTAAAGTCATGTCAACTTACAATATTTCACACATCATGTCAGCTCTCATAGCTCGTTGTAATCTATTTAATTGTTTAAATTATATTGTGTTCGTATCACTAGCCGGTTATAGTATAAAATTATTTACATTTTCCCCAGTCACCGCCGCCACCCAAGACTTGATATGTTTAGGTCGCTCCTTTATGCTGTGAGATCCAAATGAATTTATTACCGGGCCCCATGCTTAGACATAATGCAATTTAGGAAGACAAAGAGGAGTCCTGTTCCTCGAGCTCTCCGTTATTTTAGAAGACTGAGGTCAGTAGGTCGCATCAAGGGAAATTCCCATGAAACTATTCAAGATCTTTTCTGCGATGTCCCCATGTTGAGGGCCACGAAACCCCTCCTTTGGTCTAAATAAAGCGTCCTATGGTTCAGGAACTCCTGTGACCTTAATTGAGCCATTCTCCCTCAATGTAGAGCTAATTACCTAAGGCTTCTAAGAGCTCGAACAACCTCGGGAGACATTTCACTTAAGCTTATCAACGAGCGACACAAGTTCTGTCGAAACTGTCCTCAACCGCTGGTTTCTGTTGCGTGATTGATGTGAACAAGAATTTGAAACATAAATAAAATCAGGCATCTTCATTTCTAGACAAAAGGCATCAACTAACAGTTAAATTTATGACAGAGCAATACTAGGTATTTCGCTATTCATTTTTTTACATCATATATTTTTTCATTTATGTATGACTATTCAAACCGTCCCTCCTACACAGGTCATTACTCATTAAACTTTTTAAGTTGACCTTACTTCTTGATAGCCAATGATACATTTTTATCTGTAAGCTCAAACTCAATTTAAATCGGAAGCATTTACCATTTTGATTCTACGAAATATAAATTCATTTATTTCAAATGCTACAGCGTTTGCCTCAAATTCGAGTGACATCGATCAATGTACGCCGCCCTCGACTTCAAACGACCACAACACCGCAGGAGAACGATGACAGCTTCACAGAACACGCGCGGAAACCTCAAACTACAAGGGCTGAGCTCGCAAATGTCTTACGAATGGCTGCCATTAAAGGACCATACGTCTGACTATGGCTCAGCACGTCTCACGAACTCGTGGAATAATGAAAGACACGCGCATGGCTCAGGATCTAGAATGCCTGAATAATTTACGTAGCAACGAAAACCGTTCGGCTGGTGGAGAATCACGAATGTCTTACGAACATGCACTCTAATGGAAGTCATTCGATTGGAAGTTGTTCTTGAAGGCCTAGAAAAAAATTAAATGTTAGTTGAACATTCGGCCAGTGGAGTTTCATGTAAGCCATATGAAAGTTTCATGTAAGCCATATGAAGGTACAGTACAATGAAATTCATAAGACCGGCAGCCATACATAAAAGCTCATATAATACGGACAATAACGAATGACATTCGGCAGTTCATGTTTTCGTAGCGCGTAGTTACTTTAAACGAAGCGCTGTTGGCAAGCGTTCAGGAATGCTCGACTGCGTTCGATTGTTCGTGTGGTGTCGGAGCGAGAACGAAGTGACGAGCAAACACCCATAAGTCGCCTGGCCTCGATGTCATTAGTATAAGAACAACGCTGCGTTACGAATACAAAAACTCGTTCTGTAAGTCTCGTAAAAACCACATCTGCCCTGACGCTTGTGGCGCCACTCAGACATTCTCTCTAAATTATAGAGAAGCGTTTGTATTATTTTAGTTTGAACATTATACCTTTAGGATGAATAACACGATATTAGATCTTCTGTGAACAAGGCACGAAAAGGAAAAGAATCGGCGACAGCCACATCAGGCCTACACTTCAGCGCCGACATCACTATGTTATGCTATGTTATGATAATGTGTTTAACACGTTAATTCCACAAGTCATAGAAGAATAATATAATTAATTCGTTGATTTCATGTGTGAGCATGGGTTGAGAAAAAAGTATATTCTTTAACGACGTAATTAGTTCATTGACGAAAACTACTGGCATTATTTTTCATTGTTCATGTTTCAGACAAAAATTATTTTACAGAACAATTTTTTATGTGCAAAAAATTATTTTTACAGAATAAAAGAAAAGTTATCACTATTTATTTCATATGAATTCTCCATGCGCTCCTAATGAACAATTTGGACGTTGTGTAGAATTGAGGATTTTTCGGTTATTTTTCAGTCTGTGTTGGTTATCCTTGAAAATGCTATTTGCACTTTATATCTTTATTAAAGTTTATAAACTTTAGTCATGAACTTTTGTGCATCTATCTTGGAAACACCTTAAAATTTTGCCAAATAAAGTGAGACTGTTAGAATATTTTCGATTAAATTCTCAACCCTTAAATTAAAACGAAACCAACCCGTAGAATAAAACCAAGAATTTCCTACACCGAAAAAGAGCAATTAAAAACATTCTTCACTACTTTAAAATACAGCGTGAAGGCCTCTCACAAGAACTGTGTTTCAGATAACGGCAGGGGTTGCTTGTCGCAAGCACGCGACAGCTGTACCTTATATTGCCATTGTTGCGGCGCTAGGGTAATTTTAAAACATTTATAGTTCAGAACTCTCACTTGAAATTCGGAGCAGAATGATATTTTTATTATAGGTAGTCGTTATTCTCTCTTTATTTTCCTGCCATTCCATGATTAGCTAAAAACTAATTTCAGTATCAGTTTATTAACCTTGAGACCGTAAAATTTTTATAATAGAAACACGTGAGTTTTTACCAAAAAAGAAAAGAGTGGGATTTTTAAACTGCTCTCTTTGCAAAAATCTTGTTAAAAAATTGGCTGTCCAGAATACGGATATTTTCTGGCAATAATCATTATTAGTTTTCACTCAAATAATATAATAAAATGTCAACAAATTTCTATGCAAGTATTTTTGATGAAATATTTGTTTCAATAATAAATTAGGCATGCCTAATTGATTTTTTGTTAACATGACCATTAATTTCAGCAGGAGCAGTAAGGTTAGGACGTTTGGTTGGTTTTAATGCATCCAGTTTAAGTTTTTAATAATTTTTATGCATCCAGGAGCGCTTCCAGTGAAGTAGAGTCCAGGAGTCAGGGAAACATTAAAGTTTCGAGAACATTGGTATGTTTCGAACCTTGGTGTATTTTCTTGGTATATCAAGAAACTTTTCGTCTGACATCTGAGTTAAAAAAAAATAGTGATAACAAAGGATTTTTCAACAACTGTATTTAGATTAATTAATCCTTTGTATTTGAAATATTATATTTTTAGTACTTCTTCTATTATGAATGAAAAATCACCTCCTACAATAGAGCTGCCATGGCTAATAACTTTATTAACTATTTTAACTTTTAAAATGTATGAAAATTATTATGTAAGTTTTAAATTTTCGACCTCACATATTCTTTTATAAGAAATGAGGGCACTTATAGAGTATCAATGTAATCGCTTTTTCTCTTGGAAAAACAAATACATTGTGAACTTAAGTTCGGTAAGGATAACGGATATCTTGTGGAAAATAGCTGCTTCTTCAAAGTCTATATAGCATTTTTTGGGTCAACATTTAACATTTTTGTTTATACAAGGGATTTTTCAACAACTGTATTTAAATTAATTAATCCTTTGTATTTGAAATATTATATTTTTAGTACTTCTTCTATTATGAATGAAAAATCGCTTCCTACGGTAGAGCTGCTATGGCTATTAACGTTTTCAACTATATTACCTTTAAAAATGTATGAAAATAATTATTTAAGTTTTAAATTTTCGACCTCACGTATTCTTTTACAAGAAATGAGGGCACTATGAGTATCAATGTAATCGCTTCTTATCTTGGAAGAACAAATACATTATGAAATAAAGTTCGGTAAGGATAACGGATATCTTATGGAAAATAGCTGCTTCTTCAAAGTCTATATAGCATTTTTTGGGTCAACATTTAACATTTTTGTTTAAATATGCGGTTTACGTTTGCGTCTAGTTTCTTCTGAAAATAACAAAATATTAGTTCTGGAAAATATTGACTTTATTTCGCTACAAAATATACAGTTTTTTTAAACAGCTGTCCATGTTTTTGATGAAATCAGCCGTTTTTTTTAAGTTCATATCGGTTACTCAAGTTCAAGACTCAATGAATATCAAAATTTCATGTCATTGATTGTAGGGACGACTCTTTTAGGAAATAAATTACAACAACTCATCTATGTTATACTTTTGTAAAAAATTTTATTGAAACAGCAATGTGATCGAAAATGTGCTGCCAGGCAATTTCGTCGTTTCAAAAACACACCGACAAAGAGCGAGCAATTTAATGGATGTGCTGTTGTCTTCTCTCAAAGGAATTTTCTACAATACCTCTTATTGTTCCTCGACACTCGCAGAGCAGAGGGTTTCCTAGCCGCGCCTTCTTAGAGAACGAGGACAATTTTAGACTCATTTTCAGCGTCGACTTCAAAACAATTGACTCGGGAGTGGAAATAAAAGTCAACTGTCAAGCATTCTTACGCTGGCAGAGTTCTTCCGTATATTATTGAAGGCATTCTCCTCAATACGCTGCAGTGCAGAACTTATATAAGAAAGTGAAGAGTCTCATAATATTGTTGCTGGTCTCCGGCCAGAATCCATTAGGCTAGAATTTCTTGCTACTGTTCTTCTAGAACAGCGTCATGAATCGCGCGGCGTGAAAGGTGTTCGGTCTCTCGAATGTCTTGCGGAGCTCAAGCGTCGTGTTGTGCGCCGCTGCGACGCTTCTGAACAATCGCAATTTACGAGCCTGTGCCACTGAGATGCCATCCTCAGACAGTTATTACGTGAGAACGCCGTCTCCAAATCGGACAACCGAAACCACAAATGAGAGCATAAAATGATAGTGAAAATGCATACGAGCCCAGCGGTACCATTAGCGATCATAGTGAACTTTTGTATACAAAGCTGCAGTAAATGTTGCAGAAACTTAAATTCAAATATTAAGAAACAATATGCAGGAAAAGTTTTTAATTACACAGCTGCAATGATGGAAAATTTGACCATTAATGTTTTGGGAGCGAGTGTCATTACAATATAATTGTAATCAACCAACGCGCAGTTTTTCAGAATCATGGTTCTTGCATGATTGATCAAAAACTGTGGGATCCAAGGCAAGTTGAGAAGAATTTATCCACAATTTTTGTAACCAAGCAGTTCCTGACGTAATTATAATGAACTTTTTTTAGTACCCAAATAAAAACATATTCATATTTTATACTCCATTCAACTTTCGAAAAAACAGTTTTTGCTATATTCTCTGCTCTCAAATCTCTACTCACAAGCAGTATTCATGCTACTTCGCTATCAAACGCGTTCGGCTCAAATTCTCCAATATCTATTCCATAAGCAACCTCCATTGATAGACGCCTGAGTTGAGAATGTGACCTTTCAGAACTGTCGTGAGTTTCAATTAGTACAACTTTGCCAACCGAAGGCCACAAAAGTTTTATAATTAACGAGGAACCACAAAACGAAGTCTTGCATTAAAGTTAAATTCTACACATACCTCAAGCCGCCTCAATAGTTGCTGATGTTGCTCTTCATCGCATAATCATCGTATCAACACAAAGTTTTATCTTCTTTTGCTAGACGAAAAGGTGTCTGCTTAATGATTTTTATGCTCATTTTTATAAAACATAGAAACATCAGCACAAAATAAATCTTAAATGTTCTTAAATTCCCCTTCGCTTTCGTTCGAATACGTTGGCGTAAGTAACGATTTTCGCTATAAATTCATCATCGTGAGTATTTAAATTCTCTTCCCAACAAATACGTTTGAAAATTCGTAAATATCCAAGAAGTAAAGGATAATAACTATTAAACATTAATTAAATAAAATTAAATAATTCATTCTTTCTCTGTCACCGAGAAGAGACAAAAATTATACTGGGACAGAGTATCTCAAATATCGATCGAGTAGCGAAAGTTCATTGTTATACTCGATATCTTTCAGAAATGATTAAGTTGAGGTTATTCGTTAAACGGAATAGCAAAGCCCTAATGACCATAGCGAAGAATTCCTCTCTCGAGACAGAGGGAGAGCTTTTGTTTGTGAGGGTCGTAGCAATGACGTTGTTCGAGGGTCCACGTACTGCTCCCCTCTATTACGCTGGGCAAAAATAACTGCCCTCTAGGCAGCAGTTCGTTGTTATACGCGTCGGCTTACTGGCGCTTGTAGCTGCCAAACTTACGCCAAAAGTTTTTTATACCATCAAATATTTTTCTTTACTGTAATAATGTAATTTTCGTCGGAAGTTCGAACAATTAAATGAAAATGTTACTAATTTTGTTATGATTTCATTTCATCTAATAATATTAAATGATATTATATAATAAATGAAACATTTATTTAAAAGATGATTTCAAAATGACACTCACTACGATTTTGTTCGATGGTGAAACTTGCTCGTGTGAGCAATTGTGTTTGCAGTCACAATCCCTGTTTAAGATTCGGCTGATGGCTGAAATTCACATAATTCAAAATTTTTGTCCTGTTCTATAGACCCGAATATTTCAACGGCACAATGTAAATGCAAAAGCTTGTATTCAGAATATATATAAACAGATATATTGATATATATTTTGCGCCTATTCACAGAAAATTTTTGGTTTAAATCAAAAGTGTAATCTCTGATGAGTCCAAATTAAATATTGTTATCTCTATTCATGATATTTTGTATTCGTAATTTTTTTTAAAGGCCTCCCACACTCACCATTCAAAAAAAAAAAAAAGAATTCCCTCGGAGTCGGTGTAGGCCACCATCAGAGGCGTTAAGGTCGGGGCCCTGATCATTGACATGAAACCATTCTCTGTTTTTAATTCGTAATTTGTTGTCATGATTCTTCATTATATATCGCATTCGTAAAAAAAACTTTTCGAACTTTAGATGAGGATTTAAAAAGCAAGACTTGCAAAGATAGAGGATTTAACGAGCAGGACCTGCAAAGATTAAGGATTTAGATAGTAAAACTTGCAAACTTTGATCATTTCAAAAGCTTGACTTGTAAAGATTCATGATTTATTGAGCATGAACTTGCACAGTTAAAGAATTTAGAGCAGCACTCACGGAATATATTGATTTTTAGAGCCTGACTTGCATAGATTGAGGATTTCAGCACCTGCAAATACTAAGGATTTTATCAACAGTAGTTATTAACAGTAGTTATTAACAGTAGTTAACAGTAGCGTGTACAAAAGCCCTAACCTTGAAGTCAGCAACATGTCTGTTTGGTTCAGTCTTTGTCGCATCGTTGTTCCTTGCCCAAAACGTCTATATAAAAATGTGTGATGAAATTTCGTATCTCGTTTCCTAGTCGTTCTTAGTTAAAAGTTACTGGATTTGTCAGTAGCAGTCGCGCAATTAATGTAAATCAAATATGCCAGGTTTTGCCCAATGCCTACCAATTATTATCCCATCATGAGTATTTTTTTTTAATTTCTGAAAAGTCAAAGCTTTAGCCAACTTAGTTGATATCTGCCCTGTTCGTACGTAATCAATAAATAATGACATCTCTCATTAATTTTTAATCGCACATTAATTGATTAACTAATTAATGAACAATAATTGATGAACATGATGAACATTAGTTATTTAATGAATTGAACATTATTTAAGTACATGAACCCGATCAATAAAGCTCGACAATCAGCCGTTTACCTCAGATCTTGTATCCACATTCGATGTGTATGCAAGAGAATGGATTTTCGTCGGAGAATATACGAGGTAAACTTCCTGTAAGGCAAGATCCTTGATACACCACGAACATCCCTTCCCGCCTGAGTCAACTGTAATGCATAGCCTCACTCTATGTTATTTACCGCTGTGAGAGCGTGTTTCCTGCAGCGCTAAGTGCCCTCTTGACGCCTACAGCTGTAAAAACAGCTCATCTCTGCATCCTCAGCTGCCGTTCTGAGAACAGCTGTAATGGAGCATTGGGGTCTAATATGATGATGAGATGGCTGCCCAGGGTCATGATTTTTCATAATTGTAATGATTTTATGTTTGCAAATGCAAATTAATTTGAATAATGTGTCCCACGATGTCAACTAAGACGTCACCATACATGCAATCTTAGCCTATCCATCATGAATGTTATACCGTCAAGTCAGGATTGGCTTGTATTGTGTTCTAGTAAACATAATATTGTTATATACACAAACTTTTCCCAAACAGATTGATTATTTGATCCATCTGCAGATTCCAGCTAATCGAATTTACTGAATATTTATTTCTGTCATTCCGATATGATTAGACAATAAGCTTGACTACAAGTATTTCCCCATGTTCTTATGCAAATTCTTATAACATGAATCTGTACTCCGCATGGTTAAAGAATCAGCATAATACAAATCTGAATTAATATTTATCTTGATTCATTCACAATTTTGACAAATTAAAGTTGAACATTCAAAATTCCTAATAAGATTTTTTTATTCGCACTCGTCGTACCCGGGGATCAATTTAATATATTATGATATTGTATATTATATTGTATATTATTGTATTGTATTATTATATTGTATATTATATTATTGCTTTTTATTATATTGTAAATCAAACTGAAACTTGAAACTGTCGAGGGATTTCTAATCTTTTCGCAGAATTTAACCTCACGTATAAGGATTCCATTTCTGAAATTGTGGAAGGTTATGAATCATCTTTTGTATGAATGGACCTTATGTTCATAGTAGTATAATTCGAATACCAGTCGATATTAATTTATTTTGAAGACGATGAGATTAATGAAGCTTCTGACACAACTCGAGGCGAAGCTTCATAAAAAGTTTCGAGCGTACGTATTAAAATGCCGCATCAAAACCAGCAAAAATGCCCGCCCGAAGTTAAATGAACGATACAGGATATATTCTGCAAAAAAGTTTTAGTTCGTAAATGGACAGCAAAATGTCACTGAAATCGGAAAACCACAAGGTTCCCATATTTGTTATCATATGCGGTGTATTGTTCGTCCAGCGTTTCTCATTTTCTACCAACAAAATATTTGGTGGGGGAATGAAAATTTTGGTTAGATGCTATTTTGGGTTAATTTTGAATTTGCGAAATGGAATTATTCAGCCATATGAATGTAGTTTTTATTTGCTTAGATATCTAAATATTCACTTGTAGAAGTGCATCATTCTAATATTAATATATGATGTAAAAATATTGTGATCTAAATATGTCTGTATCTACGATAAAATAAAGAATTCAAACCACGAAATATCAACAAAAATGAAACTAACCTACTGCTATGCAGAACAGATGCTCTGCAATCGACTGTCTATCGGTACGAAGCTATCGTCTCAAATGAAAGCAAATACGGAGACGTGAGATGAGGATACTTGTCTTTATTGTAGCACTGTTTGTAGCCTTTTGTTTATTGTAGCACTATTCGTATCCGCATGTTCATGTAGTACAATTTGTAGTCTTCTGTTTATTGAAGCACTATTTCAGGCGATGAAGAGATACCTCCACTCACGGTTATGGCAGTTCAGCAATTGCAGCTGCTGAGTTCAGTGTTGAAAGGCCGGCATGGAAGCTCTCCACCGAAAAATGCAGCCTTGTGGGCATATAAACCTTAGAATTATGGGCAGAGTATAGCAGTGTAGTGAGGCTGATGGCGGTGTTT
Organism: Hyalella azteca; assembly: GCF_000764305.2. Classification (NCBI taxonomy): domain Eukaryota; kingdom Metazoa; phylum Arthropoda; class Malacostraca; order Amphipoda; family Hyalellidae; genus Hyalella; species Hyalella azteca. Next base: position 79,315 of record NW_025935615.1, on the reverse strand, counting down.
GAGTCAGCTGCTGGCCATGGCATGGGAAAAAATGAAACTGCTCTTTTCTAGCACAAAAATACACTGGCAAAGAAATGAATGGTAACAATATTTATGTTTGGTTATAGCTGATCCGAAACAAACTTCAATTTGTTTGTGCAATAAACGAGAAAGAAAATTCGAGTTGGAGTGCAGCATAAAATCTTTCAGATCTCATAAAGAAGATATCATAAAGAAATGCGTGTTAATTTAGTCTCAATGAGGAGTATTAGGATAGCATGCCATGGGAAAAAATGAAACTGCTCTTTTTTAGCGCATAAAAACAGTGGCAGAGAAATGAGTGGTAACAATATTTATATTTTGTTATTGCTGATCCGAAACAAACTTCAATTTGTTTGAGCAATAAACGAGAGAGGAAATTCTAGCTTGAATGCAGCATAACATCTTCCACGATCTCATAAAGAAGATATCATAAAGAAAGGCGTGTTAATTTAGTCTTAATGAGGAGTATTAGGATAGCAATGTAGTCTTTCTTGCCCATCCAGGAATACCCTTCTTGCGGTAATCAATTCAATATGAAATACTGTAAACAGAAATTGAACAATTTCCGTCTAGCTTACATAAATATTTCAATAATGTTGAAATGTTTTATATATATTTTTTAATATATGCCTACTTTAAATCATAATTTTACTGCATAAGAATTATCCCACTCATGACAAATGGTAGAAGCATAACTGGAAATCGCCGAACCGAAAAAATTGTATGGCAATACGCCATTTAGATATATGCTCATAATTGTGTATAGAGTAAAAAATGATTGATAACCCATTTTAGTATCTAATGGATCGTATTTCAAGCAATTCTTCAAATTTCAACTTATATTACGCAACCATTCATTTAAATTTCTGAGTGTGGTCGCCTCAAAGAGAAATAAATCAGTTTGTATGACTCTAAAAGCATTAATTTCTGTATACTCTAAATGGTAACGAAATAAATTGCATCTGAAGAGAGTTGAACCTTCTACTGAAGCTCCAAACGCATGCCAAAGCTCCCTCTCTGTGAGAGGCAGAAGCGTAAACTGGTAAGAGCATTACTGTCTCAGAGCATTGAGGTCCACGTATTTCTAGAAAGCGTGCGTAGGCGGATCCTATACCATTTTCTGGTATTCTGGTATTGATCAAGTTTTGCTATAGGCCTAATTACCGCGGCGACATCAATCGTGCAATTTGGTTGACTCGCGAGCACAAACCTTTGAAGAGAAATTTGATGCCAATGATAACGTTATATTTTGAAGAGCTTCAATTATAGCCAGCAAGATAAAAATTTAAAAAAGGTGTTTATCATATAAATAAGCTGCGTTCACTTACAGTCTTTGAATGAAAGGTAAAATTAACGTAACGGACTGAAAGAAACCTAGCTTCTTCCACTGTTTATTTTTAAACTGTGAAATTCTTTGGTGGTGCAATGAAATAAAATGGCAATTCATTCATTGGAGAGCAGTGCAGTTAAATCCAAAGATGTTGATGAAGCATTACGGTAATAGAGTAAGAAATTATTATGATTGGCAGTACAGTAAAACTCAGAAACATTCTTTAATGTTGCAGAATAGTAAAACAATTTTAATTCTAGCTCCAAAATGAATACGTAAGACGTTCTCTATTACAACAGTGCACCGTAATGCAATAAAAATATATAATAATAAAATAATAATAAAAATAATAGCGCATTTTCTCGTCGACGAAAACATGAAGTCACGGGCGGGTAGACGGACAGACAGACAGATGGACATGGCGAGCACAAAAGTGAATTTTTTTCCATAAATGAGAAAATGCGCTAAAAATTACTTCATGCAGACTTGACCGCTGTAAACAATGAAAGCCTTGTGGCTTGACTCTAAACTACTTATAGACGGCTTTTTGCACGCTGGTGCACCTCTCGGTATTGTGGATTAATAATTACTGAACAATTACAATGAAATGTAAGTTTGCAATAAAGTTACTTCTTTATGATAGACGAGGTTGTGATGTTATTTAATTTTACTGTAATTAACGGGATAATTGGTGTCCGATAGATTAATGTTTCAAATATATTCATCAACAGACAAATTATTGTCATTAATTTATTGTAGTTGACATTGTCAATTTATTTAAAGCATTGATACGGAGAAAAATATCACTCTAATTTACCAGATGAAAATTACGCTTGACCAAAAAAATCACGCAGGAATCTCAATGGGTGACTTGAATAAATAATTATAGGAAACTACGAGTAGAACATTTCAAGACAGCAAGCCGGTATCAGTATTGAAGCTTTTGCTTCATTCTAGAACAGGCCTTAATTTTCTGCTTCGAGTATCCATCAAAGCCTAAATTATTCGTGCGTTTTTTCCGCCTTCCGCGCCGACTAACTGAGATCCGCGTTTCAGGAGAAGGAGGGACAGCTCCGTATGCAAATATGAAGGCCCGGTAATGACTTGAGAACACCGATGGTTGCGTTGCTTAATGAACTGAAAACCATTTGGCGGTGGCCTCAGATGGAAGCGCAAGCTTTTCTCCAAACTTGGTGAGACCGAAGATTCCTTTCAGAGCTCAACGTTGGCTTGAGGCAGAAATTGTACAGGCTGGGCTTGGAATCTGAAATGTATGAACCTTCGTCCCGGTTAAGTTTGATTCCATCGGCTAGGCAAGTGCTACGGAAAGCAGTCCTTCGCGTCAGGGTTAGTCGGGCTCATCGATGTAATCGAACTCATGGAAATATAACATTTCTTCACAAAAGAGCCTGCATGTGTAATTTTAAATGGAGAATGAAAAATAATATTTGCGTTGAATGATCATTCATCGGCTAAGAACTAAGATTTTATGTGAACAACCTGTAGAAAGATTTTTCATTCCAAAGAAACGCACGCTGTCAATATTAAAGAAGGAGATTCTGCATCCTAATAGTAAATAATTACATGCGTTATCATTGAGTAGTAGTGAATGAAATTCCGAATAGAATAGGACCTAAGATTAAAATCGCGTCCGGTAAAGCCTTATCATACAAACCAATTATTTTCAAATCATTCTGTCAGCAACAGCATTATTCTGTTGACTAAATATTTCAATTTCCTTTTATTGGAGATATTCTTCACAACACTGCATTTGACAGAATTTAATTCTTTATTCAGTCCTAGCTAGGAATGGAAATTCAGCCGCATAATGGCTTCGGATGCATTGCGCAGGTGTATCTTTGTTTTACTGCGGTCCGATTGCATGAAAGGATTTGGTGGCGACACTAAGAGGATTTGCTGCCGCGATTCATTCCTGATTCCAGCCCATGAGAGCTGGTGCAATCCATTCCTGATTCCAAATCATGAGAGCTGGTGTAATAACTTGTCGCTTCTGTAGAATAAATCAAGATCATGGAGGAATCTCACTTTACATAACCTGCTAAATGCTGCAGGGCGAATTTCTTTCCTGATCTACAGTCCATGGAAGAGGCAGTGTAATCATAATATGAATTAATGTTCTACCTCCAGAACGTCACGCATTACGTTACATAACCATTAATTAGAGTGGAATAGAAGTCTAAAACTTGTTGTAAATTTAGCTTGCACTCAAGTTCTAACTTGCCATCCAATAGATACTGGCCAATATGTAATTGAAAGTATAGAAAATTTCGGAAGCCTTAGTTAATAATGAATTACCAAGGAAATTTGTGAAGTTACGTGATAAATTCTAGAGACAATTTGTTTCGGTGGAAAATGCAGGAGAGAATATAATTATTACCTGTTGTAATAGGGTTTAACATTTTAGAGCTTAACATTTCATGTAGCGGTTATTGAGTGAGTAATTTACTGAATTACAATTAATCGGACAATTAATGTCTTAATAAATTACTGATTGCGTAAATAAATAATAACAATGAGATGATGATAATAATCAATGATAATAATCGAAAATGTGAATAAGTCCTTCTTGAGTCATATTATGTCTTATCCTGCGTATAATACACACATCACAAATCCATTATTTATCATCGTTTTATAGATGTTGAAATCAGCAACATAGTTCTCACTATTAGGTTAGGGTTACGATGTATATAACGCCAAATAATCACAGTTCTCATATATGCCTCAATTTTACGAACAATTTTGAATGGGCATTGAAATTTATTTGCAGGTTCTTCGTTCGAAAACAACAGCGATTTCAGAAGCAACTCTTCTTTTATTCGGAATAATATTTTTTGTGGCTCAGTGCAATCCAACTTTTAGATTGATTCAGCCTCGCTGTTTTTATGTCGAGCGATCGTAGTGAACTGCGTTGCCACAACACGCAAAAGTGCTACGGGATTGCACTCCTAGCGTGCGCTATTGCCTATGTATTCTTCCAATCTAGCCTAATTTTTCATGGGAACTCTGACATACTACGTCCATGAAAGTTCAACAATACACCATAATAAAAAATTTTTTGAGCAGTACTACTACAAATCATGAATTCTACATTTTTCACTGCATTTCCAAAGTATTATCCCGATCTATTGCATACATATATGTCACGGCAAATTATGATGTATATGACGTGATGAAATAGAGACCATCAGTATTAAATTGATAAATTATATATTATTCGATTCATATTATTTGTTTCAACCCAGTTAAACATATTTGCTATGATTCGCAAACACACACTTCGCTAACACACGCTAACACTTCGACTACGGTGAATTTCAACTATAATTATAGAATATTGAAACCGTGACGCAAACAACAATCAGTAACAAACATTACCAAAACTTTGCAAATAAATCGGCTGCTCTCTCGGACAATTTGTTTGTCCTTGGAATATACGTCACATTATAGTCTGCTGCGTTCTCATAATAATAATGGCCTACTAACTATTATATTATTATTAATAATAATAATTGTTATTACATGACTAAAATAATTAGAAATTTACGATTTGATCTGATTCCTAGCAAACGTAGTTCACATAAAAATTTGACAAGCACAAAATTCATTCAAACTGTTTAAAAAATTTACATGGCCGAGTAGTTAATAACCTTATTTGTAGCACGGTTATATATTTTGAATTAATATTTTTATTATGTAATTTCAAACTATTTCCTTTGAACAATTGTTGCCGTTTTATTGTCTAATAGACTACATTAAATAAAAGATGAAGCAAATACTTAAATTATTAATCAATATTTCAATATTAATCAAATATTATAATCAATGTTTCAATATTAATCACTTGGCGTGGCTGACAATTTTGGAAAATCTGCTTTAACGTATTTTAATGAATGGTGAAAAACAACCGATTAAGCAAAAATTCCTAAATACAAATTTCCACTCAGAAATTCACGATGTGTATAACATAGCCAAGCTTTGTTAACTAATTTCTAACCTATGAGAGAGCATATTTGCCCTCAGCTTTATTGGAAAAATGAACGTATCATTTTAATACACAGTTCAATTCAGTAATTCGGACAGAATTTGGAAGCATTCCTTTTGACAAGTTTAGTATTTTAAGTACAAAATTAGATCGTGCGTTCCAAAAAGTCTCGCATAACACGGTCACTGGTGTGAAAGTTGAGCTAAGTTATAGAGAAACTTGAGCTTTAATCTGCAAGAAAACATTCAACGACAACATCTTAATCCAAAGATTTTTTATTAATTTAAGACTTGGAGGAGGCTTTTGCCGTCACTTCATTGCAATGCAGCCCGCGTTCAAGCTCTCTCAAACTACTTAAGAAAGGCAATACACGGTCGACTTCGAAACTTCCGAAACTCCGCCGCAGTCGCGGCAAACACATCGCATCCGAAAAAAATGTCACTTTTTTACCTTCAAATACGCCTTCTCGCCCCTGCTTGTATAATGCATGCTTCTAAGGCACTGCACGCGCAATTTCCATGTAGGAGCAAAAAATCAAACCATTAATACTCTTCATTCCATCCAGTATGCGTTTTTGGCTCATATATGTGAAATGCTGCCAAGCTACTGCATGCACAATTTCCCTGTAGGAAAAAAATCGACCGCTTTTCTCTTTCATATTTTGAAATACTTGTTTTCGTTCCTGCTTGTATAATACAATTTAATGCATTACATTGAAGTATTGTACGCGCAATTTCTTTTTAGGACCAAGAAATCAAACTTTAATGTCATCCATAGTTTTTAAAAGGATTTATATTTAATTTATCATATTATATATATTCTTTTTCCTCGCAATATCTTGCAATACGATTTTTTAGCTGCTTCCATAAAATTCACTCTATTAGGGAACGCGGGCAACTGCGCGGACAACTTCTGTATGCATGGAAGCGAAAAGTCGACCCATAATTCTTCCTATGATTAAACGTTTTATATTCATCCTCATACAAAGCCAGTTGTTAAGGTATAACATTCGCGAATTTTAAATAAAAACAAATAATTGAGTTAAAATTTACATCTGCTGAGCCACGTCAACTGTGTAGACTGAATTTTATCAACATGGATTCTAAAAATTAACAATTACGAGTGATATGATTTAATTGTTATGGCTATTTTACAGGGATTCGTCTGATGACATTTGTAATTAGGCAGGTTGTGTTGAACTAAAACCAGCTTGAATGGCTAACAATCTGAAATTGAAGAAATTTTTGTGCATGCTGTCTTTTTGAGAATATGTGCCGAGTTTTTGTAATATAAGTGATAATTTTATGTACGGAGACACGTCACAAATTGCAGCGGGACTGAAATTAGAGAGGTAGTAAAATTTCAAAAATGCACCGTTATCTCAAGCTATCATGTACAAAAGTGAGAGGCAGCAAGCAAGAAAACAAAGTTGTTAGGTGATGCAGTGCAATAGTGTTTTATAAAAGTTTGACATTCTGATTAGTGGTTTTTAATAACCTCTGATGTGACCTCGTACAGATACGCTCTGCACTTGTACATTGCTGTGTGATCCACCACGGAGGAAGGTGTTACTATGTCATTTACATGGTCTGTTTATTTTGTAATAATTTTCTGTTTCAATTCAGTGTGTAGAAATATACGAAACGTTCGTACTAAACTAACTAGCTTCAATAATCAGGCGTTCTTGAATGTAGACTGCATTCAGCGTTGCAACGTAAACTTGCATGCCTATCATTCTACTCAAATCTACTGCCAATCTTGCATTTCGTTTCTATTCCCTCCTGAACCATGAATTTCAGTGGCGCCAGCACGCTTCAGAACCTGCATTACTTTAGAGTGATGACATTTTGAGGGGTTCATGATTATGATTATCAGTCTATTATTTATTATCTTATTTGTAAATATTCTGCTTATCTTGATAAATTATTGCTAGTTCTAATAGATGTCTTTGGTTAGAAAAGTGAGCTTTTAGGAAACTCTTTCATGCAGTCTTAGTATCCCAACTCGTGGCTTTGATGTCCGTGCGAAGGGCAGTGGGTTTAGGGAGATCATTGGTGTCTATATTGACTTCATATAGCGCGAGTGTCTTCAACAACGAGCTTCTTTAAAAGGGGCTTTCCATAAACGATGCTCAATATAATCACACATCGTCTCCGCATAAAAGCAGCGATATTCCAGTTTAATGGCTTTGAAAGCTGCCGGGGATTAAATTCTTTTCATCTTCATGAAGGACAAAGGTAATGCCGACGCATGCATCGCATTTAATTTATCTTAAAGTGTGCTTATACCTTTCTTGAGAAGATTTTTTAAGATTATGCTTTTATAAAAAGATAATTCCCTGACCGCCAGCTTTTACCAACTGATAAAGTTCAGTTGCAAGATGAAAATCATACATGAACAACCCTGTAATTTTGATAAAAAAAAGTTGTTGTTGTTGTGCTATCTCATCTGATTATCGGTTTTCCTACACTGCACAGTTAGTGCGATTGAAATTATTCATCTGAAAACACTGCCAATTGTTCAATAACAAAATATTATTTGGCAGAAAAAGCAGCAATAGAAATTCTTGAAGCAAACTCGTCTAGTTTCTAAACATTCTCGGTCCTCTTGGCTCCTAAATTTTTGCGAGTGTCCGTGTCGTTAACTTTTCTAAAACTCAAGTATCTTATGAAATAGTTCCTGAGAGGCCTCTGTTGTTGGCAATATTATGAACTTTGTTCAAAAGTTGTCGTCCTTCCGTAAGACCAAGGCTTGAATGAGGCCACATGTTGCCGTGGCATTTGACATCATAACTACACCCTGCCCTCGTTATGCTGAAACACAAGAGTTCATAAAATGTACAATAGTCTTCTCTTAATTTTCTCAAATGACTAAAATGTTCATAATTCTTCTCTTAATTTTCTCAAATGACTAAAATGTACAAAAGACTTCTCTTAATTTTCTCAAATGACTCAGTTTTTCGTGTGTCTCAATTGCTAGATGGCCGTCATATGCCTGCTTTCTCAATCTTCAAAAATCAGCTTACGTGGATTTTTGATCATTTGATGCCTTGAAACTCCGTGCTGCATTACTGTACCTTACTGTATAGGTAAAAAAATGAAATTTCTTGAATTAATTTCTTGAAATATTTATGTAGGAAAGATTTCCAGCAATTTACCGTTATTTTATTCGTATCTACCGATGGAGGCTTTGTCTCCATAAAATTGATCGAAAGCCGTGAAAATTTCACAGCCAATCATGATTCGCTTTACGGTTTTTGGCGATCCCCTTAAATGTGATTGCATTTGCTAAGGCTTGAAGGTCAACTTTTCATACCCTACCTCTTCATACCTCTAGCTGATCCTCTTTACGCTCTCCGAAGAGGCTTGTAACATAAATGGAAATATGCTGTTGGGTTGGAATTTGCTTGAATTTCTTTAAAATGATTGAATAAATCATTTTAAAAAAACTTAGTTTTCGGCGTAAATAATTTACCAAACTGTGACTGATTCGGCCTGTATTGCAATGCTGCGTTTACGATTTCTGCCATTCGTAATATTTTCTGTTCTTAATGGAACTGATTTTGCTTACTGATGCCTAATTTTATTTTGTGTAGCTTGTTTGTGATAATCTCTACTTTGTATTTATTTATCAGCTACATGAATCAGACGGAATGTTTTTGTTCGATTAGTTCAATTGTCATGACGATTTGCTGACAATTATCTTGTCAAGTTTGTTCTTGAAGTATTCGATCTTTCTCCGCCTGCATATTTTTTAAATATAACAATATATATATATATTTCCTCTTCTTAAAATGTCTCGATCTACTCCGTGTGATTCATTGGCTTATTTTTTTTTAATTCTTCGCTGATGATGCGCAGTCGTGTTTCAGCTATACCCTTCTTCTCATATTAATAAACCCTTCTTCCCTGATATTTCTCCCAAGTGTTATATTCTGATACTTGCACATTTTAGTTCCATGTAACAATTATAATAATAATCATAATTAATGTAAGAAATCACATTTAGTTTCATGTAATAATTATAATAATAATAGTAATAATAACTTGTAGGAAGGTCAGTCAGCTGTTCATTTGTTATATACTCTTCTTTTTCGCAGCTATGGTATTCTAGAACACACGTTCCGACACCAGCAATTTGTTATATACTCTTATTTTTCGCAGCTATGGTACACTGGAACACACGTTCCAACACCAGCAATTTGTTATATACTCTTCTTTTTCGCAGCTATGGTACTCTAGAACACACGTTCCAATACCAGCAATTTGTTATATACTCTTCTTTTTCGCAGCTATGGTACACTGGAACACACGTTCAGACACCAGCAATTACCGGTACAGTGAGAACGATGTTTACTCGAGTCAACACTTCTCTTGATAAAACCAACACCAACGACCTCTGAGTCCAGCCATCGCTACCATGTATCAACTGACAACCCTTTGCACTGTTTCAGAAATACAGACTTTTACGCACTAACTTAAATACTGACATGATTTTACACTCTAACTTTTAAATATAAACAGGCTTTTACGCTCAAAATTAATTACTAATTATATACTAAAACGTTTTACACACTAACATATATACTAAAACGTTTTACACACTAACATATATACTAAAACGTTTTACACACTAACATATATACTGAAACGTTTTACACACTAACATATATACTTACACGTTTTACACACTAACATAAATACTAACACGTTTTTACACACTAACATAAATACTAACACGCTAGCGCTGTTACTTACCAGCCGCGATACTAATAATTTTTTTCGCAGCAGCACCTATTTTTAGCGCATTTTCTCATTTATGGAAAAAAGGCGATATTGTGCTCGTCATGTTCGTCTGTCTGTCTGTCTGTCCGTCCGTGACCTCAAGTTTTCGTCGACGAGAAAATGCGCTCTCTGTCACTCACTGCAGTGAGTACTGAGTTATATATTTTTTTTAAATTCATAGATTGATTCACCTGTGATTTCCATATAATTTTCAGATACGATCACCTCTCCGAGGTCACATTTAAAAATACTGAAACTATCCATAATATATTACGTTGTGCGTTAGACGTCGGATCCAACACACAGGTATTCTAAGTTTAATTTTAAGCGAAAAAAATTACTCTTTATATGACCGTTCTTTATTTACTCTCACTCGCACGTATATTTCCAATCACTTGTTTGTGTTTTTCTTATTTTCCCAGTTATTTAGAGGTCTAGCAAACATTTGTTTCAAATGAACAGAGGGAAAATGGAATTTATTTTAGAAATTTAGTTATAAATTTTTTATTAATATAATTTGACGCTAATTTAACCGTAAATCTAGGAATTTTACGCGGACTATTCTCAACTAACTCATCTTGCATAAATGAAATTTTGGATAATTCCATATGAATACGAATTATTTGTATGTTAATAATAATTTGCGTTAATTCATGAACAAATTACACCTGCTTGGAAGCAATACGATGAATGCTGTGAATTTTCAGAGCGATGTTATCTGGAGAACATTTATCGGGGTAGCGTGACGTTGAGCACACGTTAATGTTCCCTGCGATGAAGGCTGGTAAAAGTGAAATACGGAGGCCATATTGCTGGCCGTATNCGGAGGCCATTTCACTGGCCGTATAGAGGTCACGTAAAGGGGAATACGGAGGCCATTTCACTGGCCGTATAGAGGTCACGTAAAGGGGAATACGGAGGCCATTTCACTGGCCGTATAGAGGTCACGTAAAGGGGAATACGGAGGCCATATCACTGACCGTATAGAGGTCACGTAAAGTGGAATACGGAGGCCATATCCCTGGCCGTATACAGGTCACGTAAAGGGGAATACGGAGGCCATATAACTGGCCGTATAGAGGTCACGTAAAGGGGAATACGGAGGCCATATCACTGGCCGTATTGAGGTCACGTAAAGGGAAATACGGAGGACATATCGCTGGCCGTATAGAGGTCACGTAAAGGGGAATACGGAGGCCATATCACTGGCCGTATAGAGGTCACGTAAAGGGAAATACGGAGGCCATATCACTGGCCGTATAGAGGTCACGTCAGGCATGAAACTCGTAGAATGGAATTCGTATCAACACAGGTTTGCGTAGATCCTTAGAATGAATATTCAGTTAATTTATACGACCATAATAAGGTTTGCTATACATATATATTTTTTGGTCAGTTCGATAAGAAATTATACGGGGGAATTAAGTAAATATTTGAGACTTAAAACAGCCTCAACAAGCATTTAAATATTTAATCAATTTACACATGATTTATTCGATATTATTTAACCCCTAGGACAACATAAGAATGAAAACACGATACTAAATGACGGAGAACGTATCTAGTGAATATTTGCGTAAGTTATTTGCGTCAAATAAAACAAAAGCAAGAATGATGTTGAAATGAACAGCAGCAGCAAAATGAGATATCGCGCGAGAACTGGAAGGCATGTAAACGCCATGGAACACATATGGAAAATATGCCGTTCGGTTCAAGTTTACGGGAATTCCAATAAAATAATCGAATATCATTTGAAATAGATATGACTTCAACGTAATTAATTTGTTTTAACTGTGAATGGTAGGACATGTATTGTAAGGTTACGTTTAAAATTTCTTTATGCTATTAGGAAGCTAATTTTGATAAATTTTTATTTTTTTGTAGCTGGTCTTTGGAAATTTCAAATGTTTATTTATTTACCTGCTTATAACAAGTTTAATTGCCCGTTTTAAACTTAATTAATCGTGATTAGATTAAATAGAATGCAGGTGTATACAATTTACAATCTTATTGGTCTAGTTTCGAATAAAGCCGATAATAGTTTATAGTTTTCAATAAAGCCGAAATTCCTAACATATCGAAACTCAATATGAAACTAAAATTGCTAAATCCTTTTTAATTTGAAATAACATTTGATCCAAACAACGCAGATTCATTTCATATCATACAAAGTGAAAAGAAACACAAAAACCCCAAATTTTGCGTTTTTAGCGCATTTTCTCATTTATGGAAAAAAGCACTATTCTGCTCGCCATGTCCGTCCGTCCGTCTGTCAGTCTGTCTGTCCGTCCGTCTGTCCATGACCTCAAGTTTTCGTCGACGAGAAAATGCGCGCTGTCACTCACTGCAGTGAGTACTGAGTTATAATTTTTTTTCTTTTTGGCTAGACAATGCTGATGCCTTCCAGCAGATTATAATTCCTTGGATAAATTTATGGTTCCTCCGCACACCACAATTCGCCATGGCACACCTACAGTGAGTGTGTTGAAGAAAGTCATGAATTCAGAGAGCAGATATTTGAATGCTGGTTTCAATTCCCGTAGACTATTTGTCAGGTAAAAAGAAAATTGTATGCAAGCCCTAACCATAAATTTTATATGTTGCATGGTGTCTGTACATGCAAGAAATAAAGTGTTAGGGAAACTGTGCGTAAACTTCATGTATTTAAGTTTGACTAGAAATTACCATGTACTGCATTGCATTGCTACTTGTGAAAAATATTCAAATGAATAACGGTGACTTCGAAAGTCTATTTTTCAAAATAGTTTAAAGACATGATTTCAGATTTCGATTTTACCTGAAATTTATTTTAATTTGATGGTGTTCTACATTTTAATTTTCCTGTTAGTTACCGTTTAACTTAGCTTAACTTAACTTAACTTATCTTAGCTTAGTATAATGTAAAATTTAACGCCCGTAACTGCATTTCTACTCTCGTGTATAACGAACAAAAGACGACGAATAAAAATGTATTAAAAAATATGAATTAATTTTTGATGTATAAATGGAGATGCCGCTCTAGGCGAATATAGAAATCAAGAGAAAATTTTTTAATATCAACAACACTCAGAAATTTGGCACACAATTCAGATCTATATTTCCACACCACAGCGCTCGATGTTTGATATAAAAGAAATTATTGCAGACGCGGGTGATTGACGTCGTCGTCAAAGATTTTATGACGGTAAAATTATGTTCTTGCGCAGAATCTTGGGCTACATTATTTTTCTGCTGAAATTCACAAACTCCACAAAAAGCTATCCATGTTTATGAAAAAATTTAGTGAGCGCCTTTTGGCCTTTTAGCTTGCAAAATTTCGTTTGTTAGAGCACGGGTGCAAGGTTTGGAGCCTTAAGCATGGCAGGGCATTTTTAAGGCGATGTTTTGGACGGGACTGCGATTAATCAGGCTCAGAGAGCGGCTCGCTGCCACCCTGTTTCTCGAAAATTTGAACCGGCCTTAGAAATTATCGGAACAATTTGGCCACAAGAATACTAGCCTCGGCACAAAGCTTCAGAATTTCACAGCCATTTGATGTTTCGATGTTTTCTTTATTTGATTAGATCTAATTATAATCAATCAGGATAATCTGAAAAATTTATAAAAGCTGATGAATAATATCTGATTTTGTATAATACATAACTTACATGAATGACTTGCCTTAATCAACCCTTACTTTAATTCAATTCCGAATTTTTCTCATATGGTTCAAAAACTAAATGCTCAAATTGTGCACAGTAAAAGATGTAGAAGGGCCCAGGCAAATACTTTATATAAATAAGCAAGATGATTTTATTTCATGCCAAATTTTACTCATTTCGTTTATGCATTCTATTCATGATGACTATAATTGAAGACGTAAACAATTAACATCAATATTGTTGCTGGTGATTTTGGCTCCCAACAGACGGAGTGTCAGTGAAACTAAGTGTTTCCTGTCAACGCCGACAGAAGAAAACTTGCGTGTCATGTCACTCGCTCCAGAAAACTATGTAATTTTTATCTTGCTGTTCGTGTAGCGTAAGACGGATAACTGTTTAACTTTCATCTTTGTGTTCGTGTGGCATGAGAACTGTTTAGGTTTCATCTTTGTGTTCATGTAGCATGAGAAGGATAACTATTTACATTTCATCTTTGTGTTCATGTTGCATAGGAAGGATAACTGTTTAGCTTTCATCGTTCTGTTCGTGTATCATAAGAAGGATAAATGTTTAGCTTTTGTAGCTTTTCTGTTCTTTTAGCATAAGATAAATAACTGTGTAGCGTTCATCGTTATGTTCGTGTTGTACGAGTTAGGATAACTGCACGATAGTTCAGTGAACGTAACAGAGCGAAGTTGACCGAGGTCTGGATTTTAAAAATAGTATCGAGACCGTCATGAATTCCATGCTAAACCTGAATTCTGTTATCTCTCAGCAGATAACATAATTTCTAAAGCTGTTCAAAGTGATCAGTTGTTTTATTAAAAACAATGCTTTTAGAGGTTAAATAGATAGTAGGGAAGGAAACATCTAAATCGTTTTTTATTACAATAAATGCAGGTCACCTATAATAGACTAATAATGGTGAATTGTTTGACGTTTGACCAAATGTCATAATGAAAATTTAGCTGAGTTCCCGTTCGTCAAATAGTTTGAAGCTTGATTGAGTATTATTTGACTTTGCCTTTGATGTTAGTCCGCCAGTTTAGAACCTTATTTCTACGGAAATTACAACTGGTTTTAAGTTATTTCTCATTTCCAACTCATAGGTTTATTGTTGCTCTATTCCTTTATTAATGGATTCCATTTCTTTTGATACTTTTTTCTTGTATCGTTATTGTAATGATTTTCAAAAACCTTAATTGAAAACCTGTAATTTATGAATCACGGAAACATTCTCTACGATGTGGGTTCTGGTGCAGGTGTTTGCTAAGTGGTGAGTAGGATTTCAAACTTATCATTTTCTTGGATCATTCAAATTCTTGTTGGAATAGGGTCATGTTGGAATAGGGTCATGTTGGAATAGGGTCATAGGGTCATCTACTGGGACCATCGGGTCATGTCTTATAGGGAGAATGGGGTCATGTATCTATAGGTCATGTCTTATAGGGACAATAGGGTCATGTACCTGTAGGTAATGTCTATAGGGACAATAGGGTCATGTATCTATAGGTCATATCTTATTGGCACAATAGGGTCATGTATCTATAGGTCAGGTCTTATAGGGACAATAGGGTCATATATCTATAGGTCATGTCCTATAGGGTCAATAGGGTCATGTATCTCTAGGTCATATCTTATTGGCACAATAGGGTCATGTATCTATATAGGTCATGTCTTATAGGGACAATAGGGTCATGTATCTATAGGTCATATCTTATTGGCACAATGGGGTCATGTATCTATAGGTCATGTCTTATAGGGACAATGGGGTCATGTATCTATAGGTCATGTCTTATAGGGACAATAGGGTCATGTATCTATCATGATGTCCATTGGGCATTTTCAAAGTCAAGTTGTAATATAGAAATTCAGTTTGAAGATTGAACGAACTTCTGGGAATTATTTCATTATTACATAACTCACCACACAAAAGATTCAATGTGCCGTCTATGAATAACTATATCCGAACCTCTAAATTCGTTTTTGTTTCGCATAATATATCTTTTAATGATCGAACAGTGCTCGAATATGAATGAAAATTCCCAATAGAATACAAATCTCACAAATAAAATAGCTGTGAACAATAGACCATTTTAATTAGCCTCATAACTGATGAGACTACAGGCTAACATCGATAAGAAGGTTGGCTTATGTTAACGATTGGCCCCTATAGAGTCAAATTCAATCGCTTTAAAACAGTTGAATTATTTCATCGAAAGTGTTGATGATTATTTATTATTAGAAAGAAGCGATCATAAAGAATGCTTTCCGACGTAACTTATACGCAGCTTATTGCAATGGGTGCTTTCTTGAAATGTTTTCGAATGACAATAAGCTGAAAAACATTTTAAAATATTCAGAGTACCTTTTATTTAAATTTGGGGCTAATTTTGGGGCCAACTTCCTTGTAGAAATTGTTTTAAAATGATTACAATCTGGTATAAAAAACACTAAAAAACGACAGGCATAAAAGAAGAACAATAAGAATAGAAACTTAAAGCAGTAATGAATCGCTACGACGAACTTTCAGTAATTTATGAGCATGAAGATTGTGATAAGAAAAAATATTCTGGTCATTTCTGAAAACAGAAATGTTCGAAATTGCTCCTTGCGTCTCGTGAAAGCAATCAATTCCCTCCTGAACCATGAATTTCAGTCGCTCCAGCACGCTTCAGAACCTGCATTACTTTAGAGTGATGTTATTTTGAGGGGTTCATGATTATGATTATCAGTTTATTATTTATTTATCTTATTCGTAAATATTCTGCTTATCTTGATAAATTATTGCTAGTTCTAAATTCTTGTTTATTTGCAGATTTCAGACTACCTAATCTGGTGTCCAAAGTAAGAACTAGAACAAAGAGAACACACGGTTATATTCTTGTACATATTTGTTTGTAGTTTAAGTTTGACTTTTTTATAGCCTTTTATCTATCATTCAGTGTTTTTCATCCTTCTTTCAATGGCGATAACTTTTATTACACGATTATACGCAAATGTCTGGGGCCACTACCAGCTTTATTTTCGTATTATTCATTTATAATCCACGTTAAAGCCATTTTGAATTTTTGGTATAATATCCCTGGATAATTATCCAGGGATATTATATTATTAGGGGGGATATATCCCTGGGATATTAGGGGGATATATCACTGGATATTAAATCTGGGAATAATCCAGGGATATTATGCCTGGATTATTTGGGATAATTTCCCAGCATAATCTAGGAACGTCATGTCATGGCGTTACCGCAGTCAAAGGTATGAACGCCTTCAAATTTCTTCACGGCGGAGATGTCTTTGGTTAGAAAAGTGAGCTTTTAGGAAACTCTTTCATGCAGTCTTAGTATCCCAACTCGTGGCTTTGATGTCCGTGCGAAGGGCAGTGGGTTTAGGGAGATCATTGGTGTCTATATTGACTTCATATAGCGCGAGTGTCTTCAACAACGAGCTTCTTTAAAAGGGGCTTTCCATAAACGATGCTCAATATAATCACACATCGTCTCCGCATAAAAGCAGCGATATTCCAGTTTAATGGCTTTGAAAGCTGCCGGGGATTAAATTCTTTTCATCTTCATGAAGGACAAAGGTAATGCCGACGCATGCATCGCATTTAATTTATCTTAAAGTGTGCTTATACCTTTCTTGAGAAGATTTTTTAAGATTATGCTTTTATAAAAAGATAATTCCCTGACCGCCAGCTTTTACCAACTGATAAAGTTCAGTTGCAAGATGAAAATCATACATGAACAACCCTGTAATTTTGATAAAAAAAAGTTGTTGTTGTTGTGCTATCTCATCTGATTATCGGTTTTCCTACACTGCACAGTTAGTGCGATTGAAATTATTCATCTGAAAACACTGCCAATTGTTCAATAACAAAATATTATTTGGCAGAAAAAGCAGCAATAGAAATTCTTGAAGCAAACTCGTCTAGTTTCTAAACATTCTCGGTCCTCTTGGCTCCTAAATTTTTGCGAGTGTCCGTGTCGTTAACTTTTCTAAAACTCAAGTATCTTATGAAATAGTTCCTGAGAGGCCTCTGTTGTTGGCAATATTATGAACTTTGTTCAAAAGTTGTCGTCCTTCCGTAAGACCAAGGCTTGAATGAGGCCACATGTTGCCGTGGCATTTGACATCATAACTACACCCTGCCCTCGTTATGCTGAAACACAAGAGTTCATAAAATGTTCCAACTGTAGGACCGATCTTGAACCCCGCGCCTTTATTGAACAACAGAACAAAATTGCAACAAATTTTGGTAGATACTTACAGAGAAGCGGTTACGTTAATAAAGTATGTGCTTCTCCGTACTTTTTGAAATAAGTATTCTCCCATTATGTTAAAGTTAGTACTTTTTCGTAATTCTTAAAGTTAGTACATTTCGAACTTCTTGAAGTGAGTACTTCTCAGAGTAATTTTGTCATCATTTACAGGATGATTTACTCTAGAAAACAGCTAGAATAAGGAAGTTATTCTCCAGAGAAAAAAAGTCATATGAATAGGTTTAGGAATGTTAGGAATAATTTTTTTAAGTTAATAGGCCTCAAACTGATTGGAATTGCTACTTCATTCATTTTAATAATCTAATAATTCTTTAACAAGATAAACTAATTTAATTATATGAAATTTTAAAAATCGTTGAAATCATTTCCTTTCAACAATTCTATTTCTATGAGCATGAAGATTGTGATAAGAAAAAATATTCTGGTCATTTCTGAAAACAGAAATGTTCGAAATTGCTCCTTGCGTCTCGTGAAAGCAATCAAGAAGTTGTTGAAACGCTTTCATCAAATCGAATGTACTGAGTATTACCCGACTCAGAAAAATGTTGAGTAGCAGACGCATGTCATACTCTCATCAAGACCTCAATAAGTTCCTTCTCAAAGTCTCATAAAGTTCCTATACTCTCACGAAGACAAATTTGAGCACACAGACTCGAAGAATATTGCTCCGACTGAAGCTCATTCCTTGAAAGTTGCGACAGAACATTTCACTTGGCTTGCTTTCGGCGTTCACAAGTCAAGCCATTACCGAAGTCCCTTCAGTAATACGGACATGTCCATGCGTTACGTTGGGCTTCGTCACGGAGAAAAATTTCCCCTGACATTGAGTCTCTTGAGGAGCCAAGAAAAGGCTTCCTCTCAGGAGGATGCTGGCTATCAGCCCAGTATGATGACTAAAGTGATGAGGTTCTCCTGTGAGGCACTTCTGAAACCTG
Source organism: Hyalella azteca (assembly GCF_000764305.2). Lineage (NCBI taxonomy): Eukaryota > Metazoa > Arthropoda > Malacostraca > Amphipoda > Hyalellidae > Hyalella > Hyalella azteca. The sequence continues at coordinate 60,310 of NW_025935615.1, read as the reverse complement.
GCGCTTTTATTGTTCCTTGTATAAATCCTTTGCGCCAGATTCCACTTGGACGATTATTATAAGGATTGAATTGAGGGCGGTAAATTAGGTATGAGTTATTTGATTTACTGTGTTCTCTGAGTAGAACCATTATTATACAGATTGCATGAGGGCGGTAAATTTAGTTTGAGTTGTTTGATTCACTGTGGTCTTTGAGTAGAATTATTTTAAGGGATTTCTTATGATGAAAATTCTCATTGTTCACTCCTCTGAAGCTGTATTTTAATGTAATTTTTATATTACTCACTCGTGCTATTCATTTCATTGGGACCGAATAAATGCCCCCAAATAATTATTTTAGTTTAAATATCGGATATGTGATGTTCATTTTTCTATAGCATCTCTAATGTTTATATCGTTCTGAACTCTTTAGAAGTACAATATTGGAGGTTCAATAATCGACGAGTGGCATCGAATTTCATAAGCCAACCCTACATTAATATTCATTGTAAGCAACCTATCATTTATCAACATAAGACGTAACGTATATTAAATAAAAAATTATACATAAAAACAATCCTAAATTTGATTCAATTGATTTAGAAAAAAAAATACTATTAGAAGTCAAGCTTTCATGTGACCATTGTATTAAAACTTCTGGCATCAACCTATATAACTGAATGAAATGTGACTTTGTGTTCTCAAGCCTAGCTGCTTTTTTAATAAAAAACATATTTAAGAGTGGCAATCAGAAGGTCGGAAAAAGCTCGAAATTCCGCATCAGTTAAAATTTTTTTAAGATAGTACTCGTATAAAATTAATGCATGAATGTATTTGATATCTGATTGCTGATAATTTAACTTAATGGATATGCCGTCTGAGTCTGACATCCAATGTATTGCATGACATAATTTATTTCTGCGGGTTTTGTGACATTTAAACTGAAGTTGATACTAATGATCGAATACATTAATTTTTAAACGACGATCATATCCCCGAAAGCTGTTGAGAACCAAAATATAATTCATACCTGTAAACAACTCTTTAATAAATGTTTCTTAAGCGTCAAAAATAGATGAATAGCAAAAATATATTTGGAGCAGCATTAATCTACAGGAAACAATTCTATACTAAATGTTTCTTAAGCATCTAAAATAACAGCATCGTAAAAATATGTCAGAAACAGCATTCATCTACTAGATTCTTTACTTGTAAATATCACGGTTCACTTAATAAGCGACAAGGCAGAGCAAGCAGATTAGTATAAAGCTGCCGCCCTCTAAAGCCCCGTCCAAATGCCCTGACTTGAAGGGACAAAAGTGCTGATGTTGCACGATTTTTTAGAAGCTGCTCAGCTTCTGTAAACTTTTGCTGCGCCCAATTTGCCCCTCTAACTCTCGTACCTGAAATGTCGATAAAGAGATCTGCTTCCTTGAGAAATAAGAAGATATTTTCTAGAAATATAAAAGGCCTCTTCTGCTCCAGACGGCAGGCAGCTGCACAGGAATAACTTAAAAAGCTTCTCGGGTAGCCAGCTTCAGAGTGGTTGTGTGATATTGACAGTCTTTAGCTGTTCGAGACCACCTTCTTATGAATCAATTTCATTCACAAATTTTTACCAGGAAGTGACTTCAATGAAAAAATTTCAGGGGATATTTTAAATTCAACAGGATAATTAATAACTGAATTTAACCTTTATTCTTAAAATTTAAAGCCATATTTATCTGTTATTTTTGTGATGCAAAAGAAACATGCTTTTCTAATTCATAAGCACAGATAAAAAGACTTGAATGCTACATACCCAGAAATTATAAGCATTTTATTTATTTTAACTCAAGCGCTGTCAAACGGGCGCCTCAGTGCTACGTGATACTATCTGTATCCACGTGAAAAAATAAATAGTGACACGTAGCGTGTTGCTATAGTGACAAAAAACACGTGTCACTATATAAAATAGTGACCCGTAGTGTTACCAACACTACGTGTTAGTAACAATTAGGAAAATATAAGAAATTAATTATTTTGCCCCCAACTATTAGTATTTGGCTTGCGGCCTAGTGAACCGCGCGGCCCGGAAGCGGCTTATGTCGTGATCGAGCTCCTCTCCATGGAGCAGCTGGCGCAGCAGACGTCCAACTGTAGGACCGATCTTGAACCCCGCGCCTTTATTGAACAAGAGGACAAAATTACAACCAATTTTGGTAGATACTTGCGGAGAAGAACTTAGGTTAAAGTATGTGCTTCTCCGTTCTACTTGAAATAAGTATTCTCCGATCATGTTAAAGTTAATACTTTTTTTACTTGTTAAAGTAAGTACTTCTCCGTACTTCATAAAATAAGTACTTCTCCGTACTTCCTAAATTAAATACTTCTTAAAGTAAGTACTTCTCCGTATTTCTTAAAGTAAGTACTACTCCGTATTTCTTAAATTAGTAGTTATCCGTTTCCTTAGAGTAAGTATTTCGCAAAGTACTTTTGGCATCCCTTACGGGATGACTCACTCTGGAAAATAGCCTGAATTTTAAAGGCAGAGGCCAATTATTTCTCGAAGTTATTAAGAAGAATAAAGAAGTTATTTTCCCCAGAGAAACATGTCACTTAATAATCTAATACTCTATTTCATTCACAAGATAAATTAATTTAGTTGCATGAAATTTCTTTAGATTTAAACAATTCTATTTAGAGGTAGAAATTTTTGTAAAACTTTTATAAATATAATCAATGATGATTCTGAAGCATGTGTGTTGGAAATGAAGAATTTAAATAGTGTAGCATAGATGAGAAGTGAATTTTCATGAAAGTTATCTTAAATTTCAGGGATCAATCATGTATAAGCAAGTAAATCATTCAGATTACTTACAGTGTGAAAATTTACTTTATAAATTTACAAATTATAATTCTCCTAATGGTCATTCCATAATGTTATATAGTAATCAGCATAATTTTGCACGACAAATTTTGAGGGACTCATGAGAAAATTTATTTCAAAATATGTACATTGTTTATGGCACGAATAATATTAAGAAATGCTACAAGTTTTAATTGGACAAGTTACGAGCTCACGCTGCTCAGATTTTGCAAGCCTTAAAATACATCGAATAATTAAGCAAACAAGATCCACTCAAAAAAAAAAAAGTACATTTTATCAAAAATAAAACATGGACTTTTTCCCTTGTGTAAGCCGTCCTGACCCAGTTTTACTCAGCATGATAGCTTATCTGTGCTACGTTCGTTCTTAACTCTAGCTGTTGGTGAGAAATTGAGCAACACTTTGTACAATATAACCCTTTCATTCGTCTGAGCATGGGGCTGTAATTTAGTATGTACGTCGTAGCAAGGTAATAAATAAATTGATACTACAGACTTGTTGTAACTTCCATGCCCGTGAACCGAACGAACCTACAGAACAAGACGTCTTAACAAACCGGGATCGCGGAAATTCTGTAGCTGCTATCCTTAGCCAGTCCGATGTGAATGTATAGTGTAGCGATCGTTGCCTAATGCTCAGCTATCTTTGATTAGATTCAAACTTTTCACAATTCTGAATGATGAACTACCAAAAATAATGGCTTCTCGTTGTGCTTTACTACCATAAAATAAAATGTTATTTGGTCATTTATATAATTCGTTGCCTTTCGCGGAACTTTCGAATGTAAAGAATCCCAGCGACAAATGCCGTCTCCAATGAGTTGAAATTTATTCGCTATAATTCAGACAAGGCGGGTATTTTCCTAGACGTCTTTTTGTTCTACTGCAATTACGATGTGGTTCATGACACACTTCAAAAGGGAATACATTATTGCTGACAAAGATCATTAACATGAGTTCACTATGATATTTCATATTATTTTCAGAACAATATCTTCAGCTTGAACATACTCAAACTGACCATATATCATAAAACTTAGAGTAGACCATATACCATATACCAAAAAATAACATTACCATCAAACAATACTTATTTTCTCCCTAAAACTGGCATTGAAATTACGTTAACCCTTTCATCGTCTTGTTGAAATGAGATTTGGATTTTACAGCGCTGGGTTATCTGGTCACTGCCCGGTAAATCCAGGGCTTACCTGAAAATCCGCAAGCGAATGCAATGTTGGGATGGCCTGGAACGACGTCCAGGATCATTTCTTGATCAGGCGTCAGCTGGCGCATAGGGACATGAGATGGAAACATTGATATATTATATTCAGCTTTGAATTAAGCAATAATTGCATTAAATGTAATTGCATAAACCGTTGAAAACGTTAGCGAATAATTTCGACATCGTGCCAATTTCACAGATCTTTCCACACAGTTTGCGCAATGTTACAATAAAAAAATAAAGCTTCTAACAAGTAAAAATACGTCATATAGCGGATATCATTTTGTTTTCCCTATAAGAATTCTACGATTTAATGATCTATTATAAATGCAAAAAAAAAATAATAAAACTTCTATCAGTAAAATTACGTCATTTAGCAGATATCATTTTGTTTTCCATATAAGAATTCTACGATTTAATGATCTATTATAAATGTACCAAAAAAATAATAAAGCTTCTATCAGTAAAACTACGTCATATAGCAGATGTATTATTTTGTTTTCCATATAAGAATTCTACGATTTAATGATCTATTATAAATGTTACAAAAAATAATAAAGCTTCTATCAGTAATATTACGTAATATAGCAGATATCCTTTGTTTTCCATTAAACAATTCTAAGATTTAATGATCTATTATAAATGTTAAAAAATAATAAAACTTTTATCATTAATATTACGTCATATAGCAGATATCATTTTGTTTTCCATATAGGAATTCGAAGATTTAATGATCTATTATAAATGAAAAAAAATAAAATAAAACTTCTATCAGTAATATTACATCATATAGCAGATATCCTTTGTTTTCCATGTTACAATATTCTACGATTAATTGATCTATTAAAACATATGGTTGTTATAACTCACCGTTATAGAAGAATAGAATAGAATAACTCACAGTCCATAGAAGAATTCTGAGATTTAATGATCTATTATAAATATTACAAAAAAATAATAAAGTTTCTATCAGTAATATTACATCATATAGCAGATAGCATTTTTTTCATGTTACAATTCTACGATTTAATGATCTATTAAAACATATGGTTGTTATAACTCACGGTATACATGCATGCTTCTTTTATAACAGGCTGAGCATGCAAGCACGGGAAGACCTCTGCCACGAACTGCTGTCCCTTCACCAGCAGGGCGTCCGTGGCTACGATGTCACGGTGGTCGGGGTCACAGGGAACGCCCGCGTGAACACACAGCTGGACGAAGAAAAAATTGATGTATGAAGCATTACTGAATCTGTTCGCAATTGAGTCTAGGCTTGTTCATGTGTAAAGTTTAATTAGAAAGTTCTTCAATTATAATAATAAGCATTAAGTAATTAATAATAAATTAAATTATTAAGTAATTAAATTTAAATTAAATTAAATTATATTATTAAGTAATTAAATTAAGTAATAAAAATATGTAATAAGTAATTTCTAATATGTAATTAGAAATTCATTGTAGATGTGTAACATCGGAGTCAATGGCGACTTTAGAAGTATTGTTTTTAAAACATATATTTTATACGCATATTATTTCAAATAATAATGCACTCAAACGAACCGAGTAAAAGAATTATTATTTGAGTTCAAACTCCATTGTAATATTATATTAGATAACTGTCTCACTGCTGTCTCAATACCTTTAAATTAAACTTACTGAAGAATTTCTTTAAAATATTCTTGAATTAATATTTTATAATTCAGAAATAAGTAACACTGTTTTAACATAAAAGAAATACTTGCGTGTGGAGGCTGGGCCTCATGGCTTCAATTTTGCTTTACAAGTCCAATAACCCAAAGAATGTCGGCCAAGAATTAAGAGTGGTATTTTCTCATCAATGGAAAGTTAGAAAGTAAACAAGTTATTGATTAAAACTTGAAACTATGCACCTGATGTTATGTGAAAGAGTTGCAACAGGAATTAGAAACGAATAATTTGTAAATACAACAAATAACAGTTGTAAGTACGTGGATCCAAATACCTTTTATACCTAATACAGTAATACATAGTATATTATAGGTGCCATTCTGTTATCTGAATTCATGTTTAATTACCAAATTAATTATCTGCAATGGCATCTTTTCAGTCATTGAGTTTCCATAAAACTAATAACATTTTTGTAATTGTTTCATTGTTATTGAAACAATTGTTTCAATAACAATGGTTGAAAATAACAGATTAAATCTTGAAACTGTGCTGCTGATGTTTCCTGGAAAGGTTACTAAATGAATTTGAAACGGAATACAACAATAAAAAAACATAACTCAGTACTCACTGCAGTGAGTGACAAAGAGCGCATTTTCTCGTCGACAAAAACGTGAAGTTACGGACGGACGGACGGACAGACGGACATGGCGAGCACAATAGTGCATTTTTTCCATAAATGAGAAAATGCGCTAAAAAGTTGAAAATACGTGGATCCAAATACTTTTTATGCCTATTACAAAATGTAAAGCATCCACTGCGTAATCTAAACTTATATTCAATTACCAAACTAATGATCGACGATGGTATTTCATAAATTTTTGAGTTTGCTTAAAAGAAATAAATACAATTGCTGCCGTTAAATTTCTCTTTTTGTTAAATTATGACAACAACTCTCAACAACAAATTTGCTTCCAGCGCACAATTTTGCTGGAACCTATTATAATAAACTCCAGTTTTTCCATTTGAACTTCAAATGCCGTTATAATACATGCAAGGATGGCCGTATATCGGCAACCGAGCGATCACCAATAATCTTCTTATGATTTGTAAGAGGGTTATGATGCATAATTGACTACCTACCCGGCGCATTACAGCCCCCTGCCAACAAACCCAATCTCCTCAAATTAGAATTCTAATGTCAGACGCACCTGAGTTATGAAATCAATGGATGGTAGAGGATTGATAACAATTGCTGCTCACTTTGATCAGGCCAGGATATTCTACGGAACGTAGGCCGTAGTAGAAGTCATGAGTGGGTACATCAGAGTCCATGTACATGAACGAGTGCCCTTTGAAGTCATCCCGCTTTGGCTTCCAATACCAAACAGATGTGCGCACCGACCTACGATGTGTAGGTATTATTCAATAAAACATGTTTTATTAGAATTTTCTGTATTTTTAAGTTTTGTTTTTGATACGTGTTTTTTGACTGTATTCATACCGTTATAACAGTTATTAAATTCATTAACGAAAACCGAAGATTACAACAAATTCTCCCACGAAGTGGCTTCGAGATCGAGTCACATGACGTTTGTCATCAAGGATCTCTCTGGATTGACAAGGATCTCTCTCTCTCTAGATTGACATTTTTCCCAAATGTATTAAACTCTTCTCTAAGTTGGATACCTTTAAAATAGATTAAAAAATGTAATTAAACAATATTGAGAAGGAGAAGAAGTTAGCCATCCAAGAATCTCAAATATTCATTTTAGCATCGCTTAATGGCAAAAATTTTAGTCGCGCGTATTGTTGCTATGTTTAATTTTAAATTCTTAGGTATTAATTATGATTGTTTATTTGCTGGTAATATTCATGTTAAGCGGTAACACATCTATATGTAATGTGTTACTCACGTTATATTGAGCGTATTGTTGCTATGTTTAATTTTATTTTTTATTTTTGGAAAATAATTCTTTTGGTAATAAATATTTTGGTAAATATTTTTATTTGCTGGTAATATTCATGTTAGGAGGTAACGCATCTATATGTAATGTGTTACTCACGTCAAGGGAAGATCAATACCAAGGCTTTTCATCAACGGGCCCGTCCAAGGGCCGGCGCAAATGGCCACCTTCGAAGCGATTATGTGGCTATCATCTGGCCCGCTTATCTTAACTTTATTGTCCACCAACGGCGTCACGGCGGACACCGGCCACCGGTCGCGGACAGTTCCTCCATAACGGATGAATAACTCCTGCAAAAAGAAGGAACTAATTCGCGATTTACCATGGGTATATTTTTCTAAACTACTATTAAATTGCATTTACGCGTGATTTTAGTGTACACTAATTTTTTACACGTGATTTGAGTTTACACTAATTTTTTACACGTGATTTTAGTTTACACTAATTTTTACACGTGACCTTCAGGTGACACTCAAATTATTCCTTCATTTGGGCTTTATTTAGTGACTAAACAAATGTGATGTGTTAAAATTATTACGTAATAATTCGCATTGACTATGCCATATTAGCAAAATAAGTACCTATTTTTGGTACGCATATACGACACTTAAATAGCCCCTGTAATTTATTCAAACGACTCTGATTACTATTAAATGTCAGGATGAATTAAAAACAAGTCTGTATTTTTATTCAAGTCTTCTTGGTGTTAGTTGTAGATGTTTATTGTCTCGATGCTCTGACGAAGGGCGCAGACTCGAAAGAATTAATTTTTATGCAAAATAAATTATTTTTGTACTGTACTATAGTTTGGTTGTAGTGCAATGTAAGCAATAATTTTGATGCTAATTAGGGAGCAATTTCGCATTAATACTATCGTCCATGTCTTCATTGTGATATGAAAATCTGAATAATATTCATTCATTAAGCAAAACATTCGCCAGCGTCTCTCAAGTTCATCTATGATGTGCATCCTGTACGAAAGTATTATAAGAAGTAATTTGCGGCATCGTAAACCACTGTAAAATGCATCAACGTGATAAAATTTGAGTCAAAAAAGTTAAATTTTTTAATCTTGCTTTTCTTTATCATATTCATATTGATGGAAGTCAATATCGTCGTTAAAATTACGCTTAATGTATTGCAGCGGGAACATATTATGTGAATTATAACTTTTTATATTTTGTAGTAGTGCGGGGTAAGTTATTTCAAGAAACTGTGGTCAGTGCTAAATATTAGTTTTGATGCGCAATTTCAAAGGAAAAAAATGTGTAGTTAATCGTCGCCGACCCGGCAACATTGCAGGGTTCTTTTGAGGCAACAATCGAAGTTACGTCTTGTGTTTCATTTTCATTTACTTGTCATTTTGATTCAATTGTGAAGCTCTTAGCATAAAAAATTATTCGTCAATATTTTTCAGCTTAATGAACTCTTTCAATTTGAAGGTTTGTTGGTAGTCGAAATGATCATTTATCAATCCATTTTTAAAGCCGTTCATCTGAACACCATTTTTTATATCATTATCTATGGCTAGCTCAATTTGAGAATGATGAGTTGAAGCATACTTAACTCATACTAGCATTCTACTTCAGAATTGTTCATTTTATATTTATTTATACTCCAATGCAGTCCAGTCAAATTCTTTGCACAGACAAATTTTGACAATTGTATAAGATCACATCTACTGTATATTAAGACACTCGTTTAAATTAAAAACACTGAACATGGCGCCTGAGACCTACAAAGGTCTTATGAATGCTAAATTAATCGAAAAATTGCATATAAGCTCACCCAAACTGCTGGCGTAGCTCCTGTACAGTCGTGGGCAAAGGCTGACCTCCCGCCTCTACGATGGATCGTCTCATGTTGGCCATTATAGGGTCATGTATCTCTAGGTCAGGTCTTATTGGCACAATAGGGTCATGTATCTATAGGTCATATCTTATTGGCACAATAGGGTCATGTATCTATAGGTCATGTCTTATAGGGGCAATGGGGTCATGTATCTATCAAGATGTCCATTGGGTATTTTCAAAGTCAAGTTGTAATACAGAAGTTCAGTTTGAAGATTGAACGAATTTCTGGGAATTATTTCATTATTATTCAGCTCACCCCACATACTTTCAATGTGCCGTCTATGTACACGTAACTATACTCTATGTCTATGTACATAGTGTATTTGTACATGTATGTATGTACACTATGTAACGTAACTATGTCCAAACCTCTAAATTCGTTTTTGTTTCGCATAATATATCTTTTAATGATCCAACAGTGCTCGAATATGAATAAAATTTCCCAATAGAATACAAATCTCATAAATAAATTAGCTGCGAACAATAGACCATTTTAATTAGCCCCATGACTGATGAGACTACAGGCTAACATCGATAAGAAGGTTGGTTTATGTTAACGATTGGCCCCTATAGAGTCAAATTCAATCGCTTGAAAGCAATTGAATTATTTCATCGAAAGTGTTGATGACTATTTTTTATTAGAAAGAAGCGATCATAAAAGATGCATTCAGACTTAACTTATACGTAGTTTGTAACACTTGGTGCTTTCTTGAAATGTTTTCGAATGACAATACGTTAAAAAACATTTGAAAATATTCAGAGTACGTTTTATTTAAACTTTGAGGCTAATTTTGGGACCAACTTCCTTGTAGAAATTGTTTAAAATGATTACAATCTGGTAACTTTCAGTAATTTATGCATGATGAGCATGAAGATTGTGATAAGAAAAAATATTCTGGTCATTTCTGAAAACAGAAATGTTCGAAATTGCTCCTTGCGTCTCGTGAAAGCAATCAAGAAGTTGTTGAAACGCTTTCATCAAATCGAATGTACTGAGTATTACCCGACTCAGAAAAATGTTAAGTAGCAGACGTATCTCATACTCTCATCAAGACCTCAATAAGNTGATACGTGTTTTTTGACTGTATTCATACCGTTATAACAGTTATTAAATTCATTAACGAAAACCGAAGATTACAACTATTTCTCCCACGAAGTGGCTTCGAGATCGAGTCACATGACGTTTGTCATCAAGGATCTCTCTGGATTGACAAGGATCTCTCTCTCTCTAGATTGACATTTTTCCCAAATGTATTAAACTCTTCTCTAAGTTGGATACCTTTAAAATAGATTAAAAAATGTATTTAAACAATATTGAGAAGGAAAAGAAGTTAGTCATCCAAGACTCTCAAATATTCATTGTAGCATCGCTTAATGACAAAAATTTTAGTCGCGCTTATTGTTGCTATGTTATTTCAAATTCTTAGGTATTAATTATGATTGATTATTTCCTGGTAATATTCATGTTAAGCGGTAAAGCATCTATATGTATGTAATGTGTTACTCACGTTAAGGGAAGATCAATACCAAGGCTTTTCATCAACGGGCCCGTCCAAGGGCCGGCGCAAATGGCCACCTTCGACGCTATTATGTGGCCATCATTTGGCCCGCTTATCTTAACTTTATTGTCCTCCAACGGCGTCACGGTGGACACCGGCCACCGGTCGCGGACAGTTCCTCCATAACGGATGAATAACTCCTGCAAAAAGAAAGAACTTATTCGCGATTTACCATGGGTATATTTTCCTAAACTACTATTAAATTGCATTTACACGTGATTTAAGTATACAATAGTTTTTTACACGTTATTTGAGTTTACACTAATTTTTTACACGTGATTTTAGTTTACACTAATTTTTTACACGTGATTTGAGTTTACACTAATTTTTCACACGTGATTTTAGTTTACACTAATTTTTACATGTGACCTTCAAGTGACACGCGAAATATTCCTTCATTTTGGCGTTATTTTAGTCACCAAACAAATGTGATGTGTTCTAATTGTTATGTAATAATTTGCATTGACTAAAACGTAATAACAAAATACATATTTTTGGTACGCATCTATGACACCTAAACTACCCCTGTTATTTATTAAAACGAATCTGAATACTATTCAAGCTCAGGATGAATTAAAAACACGTCTTCATTTTTATCCTAGTCTTTTGGTGTTAGTTGTGGATGTTTATTATCTCGATGCTCTGTCGACTAGCGCAGACTCGAAAAAATTCATTTTGAATGCAAAATATATGATTTTTCCTAGCACTGTAGTTTGGCTAGGTAAATTGTAAACGAAGTAAGTTACCATGAAACAATGAAATAAATAATTTTGATGCTAATTAGGGAGCAATTACGCATTATTACATCCGTCCATGTCTTCATTGTGATATGAAAATCTGAATAATGTTCATTCATTAAGCAAAATATTTGCCAGCGTCTCTCAAGCTCATCTATGATGAGTAGCCTGTACGAAAGTATTATGAGAAGTAGTTTGCGGAGCATAAATCAAGATCTTAGTTTAAATTAAATATGTATAAAACCTTGAACTTCGCATCGCAAACCACTGTAAAATGCATCACCGTGATGAAATTTGAGTCAAAAAAGTTAAATTTTTTAATCTTGCTTTTCTTTATCATATTCATATTGATGGAAGTCAATATCGTCGTTAAAATTACGCTTAAAATTTATTATTTATGCAAGATGTATGTTTTTAAAATGAAGTTTACTTGATGAACTCGCATTAAAAATGTAAGACCCGTAATGGCTCTATTTAGATCTTAATATTGTTACAACATTGGGTGCTGCTTAATTTTAAATGAGCCTCGAGTCGAAATAAACTTGAACGAGCAAAGCCTTCAACTTTAATGAGTAAATAACTAAAAAATTTAACGGGCGGTGCCCAAATTAACATGGAATAATTTCTTCTTCAATAAATTAAAAATTTAATTTAAATTTTCGCTCACACTTTGTAATCTCAAAGATTAACAAAGTTCCTTCAAAAGGCACGTCTTACTTTGAAAGTTTGGCCCATGTTAAGGAAACTTTATGCGTGAGAATTGCTCCAAAGTTTAATATTCTACCTAAATTAACGCGAACAAAGTCTTGCGTTAGCTCAGAACTTGTTTGAAAAAATATTTTTAACTGGCCATATTTTCGAAGAACTTTACTTAAATGCCGCTTAGTGAACTGCTTTTCTCGCCACATGATTTTTTATGAAATACCAGTGCTCGCCCCATGATTTTATGTGAAAAATACCAGTGCTGGTATTTTTCACAAATCTGGTTTTTCCTTTGGATTTCATTTCTCACTTTTTAGTGCTTGACCTTGGCTATGCTTCTTTCTTTTTAATGTCATTAAAACTGTCACGGTCGCGATCAAAGATATCTTTGCGTGTGGTTTTAAGATATCCATATTTCTGATCTTCTAGCGCAAATAAAAGCTGGGAAGAATTGCATGTGAATTCAAAGCAAATTCATCAAACTAACAAAATTTGTTGAAACTCTATAAAACGAAACGTTGTTTGAATCATCGTTGAAATATTGATATATATTAAATTTCACAAAATGTTTCTGTACCAAAAAAAAATTATTGTAACACTAAAACTATATTTACATATAATGCGCTTCACACACAATTTCGAAAAACGAATTTATTTCTGCACGCAATGCTTGGATTGCATCTTAAATAAACACTACAGTACCTTGAGTGCGAGGATACACTGATCAGCAAGCATCACTGCGGCCTTAGTGTCAAAGAAAGTTTCGAGGTCTGCCGGAAAGTTGTAGCTGAAATGAGATAGAAATTTTATCATTCAGGAAAGTCCACAGCATCTTCTTCTGTCGGAATTGCAAAGTAGGAAACTTCTTCCTGTATCCCATCTAAGTTACTTATAGGCTTCGATTTTAAGCCAAGGGTGTATTGCAGCGGGAGCATATTATGTGAATTATAACTTTTTATATTTTGCAGTAGTGCGGGGTAAGTTATTTCAAGAAACTGTGGTCAGTGCTAAACATTAGCTTTGATGCGAAATTTCAATGGAAATAAATGTGTACTTTTTCGTCGCCGACCTGGCTACATTGCAGGGTTCTTTTGAGATAGCAATTGAAGTTGCCTCTTTTATTTAATTTTAATTACTTGTCGTTGATTTTAATTTAATTATAAAGCACATAACATCGAAAATTATTCTCAATTAAGCACATAACATCGAAAATATTTTTCAGCTCAACTCATCCAATTTGAAGGTTTGTTGGTAGGGGCAATTATCATTTATCAGTCCACTTCTAGAGCTGTTCATCTGAACACCATTTTTTACCGCATTTTCTCATTTATGGAAAAAAGGCGCTATTGTGCTCGTCATGTCCGTCCGTCCGTCCGTCCGTCCGTCTGTCTGTCCGTCTGTTCGTGACTTCACGTTTTCGTCGGCGAGAAAATGCGCTCTCTGTCACTCACTGCAGTGAGTACTGATCTTTATATCATTACCTATGGCTAACTCAATTTAAGAATGATGAGTTTGATCTTACATAACTCTTTATACTAGCATTCTCCTTGAGAAATGTTTATATATTATCTATTTATACTCTAATTTAGTGCAGTCAATTTCGTTGCACAGACAAATTGAGGCAAGTGTTTTGAGATCAACAACTATATGAAGACACTCATTAGAATTAAGAACACCGAGCATGGTGCCAGAGACCTACAAATGTACGATGAATCCTAAGTTATAGCGAGCCTGGCTGTAATATGAATGGAATTATGTGTGGCATGAAATAACTCCAATATCTATTATTTTGTTTGAATTCGGAACCCCAGAAAAAAGACTAAGGACAAGCGGTTACTTTTTTACTTGAAATGATGCGTTTTTCGTTATACTTCAGCCCCAAAATTCGGGCCGCAACTCTAGAGTTATCAGACAATCATATACAAACAGCCATCGATACATTTAATACACCCGCAAAGAGAGGTTTCAACGGAAAGATATTTGTACTTCTTCACATGCAACCCGGCAACATTGCAGGTCGCATATTTGTCAGATAAATTAATACAAACAGTCATCGATACATTTAATACACCCGCAAAGAGAGGTTAAAATTAAAAGCTAATGCATTCAGTTGGCGAAAAATGTATATAAGCTCACCCAAACTGCTGGCGTAGCTCCTGTACAGTCGTGGGCAAAGGCTGACCTCCCGCCTCTACGATGGATCGTCTCATGTTGGCCATGTAGCGCGCGGTGCCCACGCATAACAGCGGGGCTGGGCTGTCATTATTTTCATTATTTCATTATTTACATGGATTTAAATGGAACATTGGAAGAATTTTGCATTTTATTTACTACTATACGATACAATGCTACTCTTAGTACACTATAGTGCTTCCAGGGTAGAATGGTTGTGCTGAAATTATGCGTTTTTCTAAACGAATGTCAACGGTTAAATGATTGCAGAAATTGTATAGGGTTGAACACCTCCATTATTTGAAATAAAGATAAGAGAATGCCTGCACATGAAAGGAAATATACGAATGACCGTAGTATAGAAATGGGAGCTCACGGATTGAGAGAGCCCAAAAAAAAGATGATAATTGTGATATAACAAAATATTTATCAGATTGTTCTTTGTAAAAGCCTAAAGCTATTGCTCACAAAAGAAAGAGAACAGTTTTATGAGGAGCATTTGCGTGACGTACCATTGACCTGCTAGACTAACAAGAGTGCGGCACTCTGCGCAGTTTAGCAATGTTTTGTGTTTGTTTGATATCATGCAGTGAAGAATGCAAGACGATGCCTTTTGTGAAATGTAGTGGTTAAAATTAGAAACCAGGCAATTATTTTTCGGTGTTGTTTTTTGTTTTGTGTAACAATCCGCACTATCAACAGATACGCTACGTACTGATTGAGATTTGAATGTTTCGTTTTCTCAAATCTGATAGTACATTTTTTTTAATAATCACCGAAACCCTCTCACTATAGACCAAATAATGACAAATAAATTCCTTGGAAGGCTTTTCTGCTACTAAAATCATAGGCTTCCTACTGATTTAATCTACTTACCTCTCATTTAACAAATTAATTATGTGTGAATTCCAATCAAGTCATTTTCGTTTTCAATACCAAAAGCTTCTTATTGATTGATATTTAGTAAAATTATTGGAAGAAAGGCAGTCAATGATATTTGCCACTCACATCAAAAGCTCCTTGTTTATTTCTTTCTCGATATTTCTCCAAGCCATATTTCTTTCTTTATGTTTCTCTCTCGATATTTCCCCTAACCATATTTCTTTCTCGATGTTTCTCTCTCGATATTTCTCATATATTTGCCACTCACATCAAAAGCTCCTTGTTTATTTCTTTCTCGATATTTCTCCACGCCTCGAGAGCAGCGGCCATGATGGCATTCATTTCTTGGGCGCCGCAGTTTGCGATCCTAGTGATCCTGCTCTGTCCTGTGCTCGATCCCCGCGTGTGGGGGGATGGAAACTGTCGCAGTGTCACATATATCATAGTTAAAATATTCAATATAATAAATATATAATTGTTGATATATTTCAAATATCATTGTTACTATATTTCATATATAATTTTTGCTATATTTCATATATCATTGTTACTATATACCATATATCATTGATACTATATTTCAAATATCATTGTTACTTTATTTCATATATCATTGTTGCTATATTTCATATATCACTGTAGTTATATTTCATATATTAAATGTTCTTTATACAGAAAATGATCAACCATGATAAGGCGCACTCGATTCTCATAAAATGTCGGTATGTAAACAACAGCAAGGGGACACTTATAATTGTAATTATATTTCATAAAATTTCTGATAAAAATATTTCAGCAATGATAACACGCACTTCATACCCACGCAAATTAGGAATGAAAATTGCAGCAGGTAATTATTTCTCCATATTGAATTAATTTTTAGCAACAAACTCAATTTCAATTGTTTTCTAGCAATATCACAAGTTTTATTTAAATTTCTTTGCTTGTTAAATGTTTTTTCTTCAATTTCATAGTTTTCATTTAAAAAGAGAATATGAGACCTATATTTTCTGCCTATCCTGACATTTGTTAAAATATCATTTCAATTATCCTTTCATAATGCCATCACTTTGGTCAAACAAAAATTTTTTATGAAGTTATAAACTTGTAAGTAACTAATTTTTTTCAGAAGACGTATAAAACTTATCAACTATGTACTATGGAGAAAGATTATTATTCCATTGCTTATTCACAATCGAAACAGCCACGATAATCGTGAACCACATCATCAGAACTGATGTCAATTTATCGTGAGTCGACACACAACCAAGACATATTATTCCGTGAAAGTTTTTACCGTCTGCCAACATTTTGACGATAATAGAACACCGTCGTACAATAATTTTGCCATAGAACATGCACAAGCTTAAAATTACGTCGAAGCAATCTTATAGTTCCAGTAAAAATTTTCATGAATGCATATTTTCAAGAAGATTTTTCGCGAGTTTTTAAATCATATATCTAAAAGTTTAATTAGCCGGACATGTTTAATTAAGACACCTGCTCAAGTAGGACAGTTCGGGCGCCGTGCCGCGCCAGTTCCAGTGCTGTGCTGTAGCCCATTACACCCCCGCCCACCACTGCAGCATCGTACTCCATCTGCATAAAAGAAATGAAATCGGCAATTTCATTCGAGTTGTTGTGATAGTTTGTGAGTAAAGTAGCGCTGAAAATTGACTCTATTGAAATGAAAATTGTTGGACTTTCGTGGTACATTTGCCACATTTGAAATTTGACAAGCATCGTCTTTCATCAAAAAACTTTCACTCATGGTTTAAACATCGTTCTCCAATGCGAAAAAACTCTAAAAGTATATCTAGGTGCCGAATATCATTTGAATATCAACTGTTGTGTCTTGGAACAACTCTTTAAATTATATATTCTAACACCTAATTGTTACACCTCGTACACAATAATAATAAAAAACTTTCTGAATATTAATCCCAACTTAAGCTCATTATTTCAATGGCAACACCGCCTTAATATTAACATGTTTCCCTCGTAGCAGGATAAACTGCATACGACCCCTGGAAATACATTAGTCCGACGAATCACATGCATTTCGCTTCTATCCGCTCTGAATTTTTTTCTCACGAAAACTTCATGGTCAAATGGACCGAACGGAAGCGCCCATATACATATAATACTGCAGCTCCGCTTTCATATTAACCACAAATATATTCCGGGAATTTTGGAATATTGTATCGCAAAATGCGGCACATTCCAACTAGATAATGGAAATTTTTTTATCTGTTCACTCCTTTTATAATTGTGGTATAAATCATGAAAGATCTACAAGAAGTCAATTAAACGCATTCTTTGGATCTTCGGACTAAACCAAATAATGTAAGCTCAATCTTATGCTTACATTAAATATGAGTAAATGTTATGTTTCGATAAATGTAAATTTATTGGAGTATATTGCATCCTGAGAAAGTATAAACAATCGGAAAATCTTTTCATGAAACCATTGTCGTTTGCCACGATCAGATTAATTTCGCATTTCGTGGAACATAACGAACACAATTCCGAACATTAGAATATTCTATCAACGGACATAATGCATTCAAGACCGCTGCCCCTCTCGAGAGTATCTCAGTCGTAAAATAAATCTCCGGCAGCAGCACACCACATTACGCAACAGCACAGGCAGGACCTCACAACATGTTGCGTTAGGCATAGCCTCTGCGTAAAAGCATGTGCAGAACTTTTAACTGGTCGTAGCTGAAAATTTGTTAAACAAGCTAGTTCAGTTGCTCCTTTGATAGAATGAAACTATATTGTTTTCCCATTATATATAGTTCTCACTTATCAGAAAGTCCGAGTGAATATTCTTTTTAGTTTTAGTGTTTTAGTTTTTTTCTTTTTAGTTTTCTTTAGTGTTTAGTTTAGAATTAATTAGATTAGAAAGAGAAATAACTGGAAGGAGATAATTAATTAGAACAATTATGAAACTCGCAAGTGATCCCGCGAAACAAATTCGCTCAACTAAATATATGAGATCACCAATTATGTTGAATTGTCAAGAGTCAAAGTGTTTAAAGCATGATCATTGCTCACCTTCAGTAATTAATTATATATAAGGCACCACGCAGTCTGGAGAAACAAGATCAAAATAAGAACCCAATTAAATATAAATATCTGAGAGTGCTCTCTCACTCCCCGACTACACTGGAGTGTTGTCGCGTTCAAACTAAACAAGGTGTAGCTCAGGTTCGGCTCGAAATATTTACAATCATCGGCAGCAGCAGAGATCTAGTCAGCTATCTGAGATAAGAGATACTGTTAGGACCTGAATTATAATTCCTTAATCATTATGAATTGAAAAATTGTATGCTTCGATTACAGTCGTAGTGAACAAATGAGAGAGATATGTATTTTAGAAGTTACATCAACTTTTGGTTGAGTGATAAGCATCTTATGATATCTGGTTCATTCTTGTTTGGCCGTTGAACAGGTTTATCTTTGACCTTGGATTCAGGTTCTTATAGCCAGTCATGGGGTTGACTTAGAGGCATGCTCGGTAACTCGCTATTGCTATTCCAACTTACAATGATAGTGCTTCTCAGCTACAGTTAATCAAGCATGAATATTAAATACCCATATTACGAATTTTTAATTGTAAAAGATTAGAAATTAATATTTATATAATTTTTTTCAGCGTGATCAAGAATCCATATCGCGTTCAAGTACGCATATTGTCTGCAGGTCAACTGTAACAGTAAGTGAAAAAATTAAACAAAGGCGCGAAAGGAGAATTGATGAATTCCCTCAAAGTCTTATGTTATACGCATTAAAAATATCCAAAATTTGGAGCATGAAGCTGGAAGTCAACTTCCATCGTCTACTGAGGCTAATAGCAGTCAAAAATAGCTTAATTGTTCCCTATTCCCAATCGCAGTAAAATGGATTGTTAACAATTTTCTCACTTGATACCGAAATAGCTTTAGGCTCCAATGCCTATACACTATTTAATCTTTTTGTGTTGATCAGATCTCCATCGTCAATAACAAATATTAAGCCGCGACCTTCCCGAAGTAAAGGAGCATCAGTAGCTATAAGAGACAATATTGATATTTCCAGTAAACAATATCGAATGAAATTTTACTACAAAAGTTTCATTGTCTTTTACTTCTTTTTTTTTGAAAACGAAGTAAACAATGTTTTTTGCAAAAACTTTTTTTGCAAAATGAAGTAAAGAAATTTTGTCCAATTGATGCGTTATGTCATTTGAATCATAAGTTCATTGCGAATTATAAAATGAGAGAAATGCCCTCAAAGAATAGAAAATGGGAGCCTTAGCACAATAGTTTCACATTTGTTAAACTACCGTTATAAGGTATTTGGTTTCCACAACGTTTCCACTAATTTAGTCTGCATCAATATTATAGAATTTTAACGGCCCCCAACTTTTCAAGATCTACAAAAATCGACGGCTATATTTATGTGCTATTGAAGATTTAAAGTATATATTTAGGACCAGAAGACCGCCTTTGCCTAGCCTGGTCAATAAGAACTTCCATTCGCGATTCATAGTTTCACATTTGTTAAACTACCGTTATAAGGTATTTGGTTTCCACAACGTTTCCAATTTAGTCTGCATCAATATTATAGAATTTTAACGGCCCCCAACTCTTCAAGGTCTACAAAAATAGACGGCTATATTTATGTGCTATTGAAGATTTAAAGTATCTATTAAGGACCATATGACCGCCTTTGCCTAGCCTGGTCAATAAGAACTTCCATTCGCGATTCAAAGTGCTGGTGATTAGTCACGCGAACGCGCGAACTGCTCCTTGCGTTGCCCTGAATCGCGACACGGTATTTTGTTGTTAATTGTAAATTGTTGAAATAAAATGTTTAATTGATGACCGTGGAATGCTGAGTGAAAGTTTTAGGGATATATAAATATATTATATGAATATATATATATATATAATTATGGATATGGATATATTTAGTAAATATGTAGTTATGGATATGGATTTAGTTAATATATAGTTAAGGATTAGACACTCCTTCCAAATAAGATGTAGCGCATTTAGCAAATGTGAACTAAACTTAAAGCGAGAAAAACTACTGTAATACGATTGACAGAATATCTAGGAAGCTATTTTATAGTCAATGCACAACAATAGGAACTTGAATAAAATTAGGGGATTTATATATGTATTTCTTAAGCTAAATTAAATAACTCGTATCAATAGACTTCTCCATGACTTTGAATAAAACATTTTAAGAGATCTCGTCTTGTTATAGTTTCATTATCGACTGAGGTCTGGCATTTTTCACCAACATTGTCATTTACAAATTCTCGATCTTTCGTGTATCGCGAATGCCATCTCAAGTTAGAACATTGTATTGTCTATTTTTTAAATATCACTTATAAAAAATATCCCCTCTCACCTGGATGTTCCTCTCACATGAATAATAAAAAATAATAAGTCCCTCTCACCTGAATGTAAAAAATTTCGCACTTAATTTGGATCGACCTTGAATCATTCATAGTCGTATTCATTGTCGCCAACAAGCCGGCCATAGCTGCTGTGTGGTCGTGATGGCGAGCTGTCAATTCTGCTTTTTTCTTTCGCTTGTTTAGGAAAGCGTCGGGCGCCAGCGGCTGACCGCCGGCCGGTCTGGGAGACTAAAGCAATTGTTGGCTTGGCACTCAGCATATCTGATAAACTGGTCTCGTCTAGTGCAATCTGATGGGCAAATGGCCTATGCTGTTGGAATTATGCTCTCATATCGCATGATTTCACATTCATTTAGAATTACTTATTGTGAGTTTTTTAAATCTCTTTATTCTGCCAGTTCTGTCGTCAATGAACTCGAGCAGTCGTAGTCATCTCATATCTCATTGCTATCTCTATGCTGTTGGAATTATGCTCTCGTAACGCATGATTTCACATTCATTTAGAATAACTTATTGTGATTTATTTAAATCTATTTATTCTGCCAGTTCTGTCGTCAATGAACTCGTGCAGTCGTCGTCATCTCATATCTCATTGCTATCTCTATGCTGTTGGAATTATGCTCTCGTAACGCATGATTTTACATTCATTTAGAATAACTTATTGTGAGTTTTAAATCTCTTTATTCTGCCAGTTCTGTCGTCAATGAACTCGTGCAGTCGTCGTCATCTCATATCTCATTGCTATCTCTGAAAGTAGTTAAGGAGTATAAATGTTATTATCTTCACAGAGGCGACGACGCGGTATTTTATCTACGTGCCTATGATGAGCTGAAGTTTCATGTTGCGTCAGCCAACATAACTAACAATATGAATAAATTTTACTTGTAGCTTCATTTAATAGAGGAAAAATGTAATAAACAAAAGATGCGTCGACGGACGGTTTCTCTGCAAATGAGCTTACAAATTTTAAATCTGTGCAAATATAAAATAGAGCTTACAAATTTGAAATCAAATAGAGCTTACAAATTTCTATGATTACCTATGATATGATTGGAACAAATGCGTTACGTGCATAACATGGCCGTAAAAAAAGAAATGGGGACGAAGAAAATGATAATTATTCTCAAGGGACATAAACTAATGTAAATAATAAAAAAAATAAGCAAGTAATAGTCCAACATTTTCAAGACCATTTTTATTTCGTTGTTCACGTCCACTTTCTATCACAAGAAACAAAAATTAATTGAAAAACTGTTATGTTCCGTTTGTTTTTAGAGCACAAAGACTCAAAAATAAAAATAGTGACTCCTGGAATTGAATCCCTGGTAATCCCACAAAATAGAACATTTCGTCCAAAATTTTCAGATATTCGGCAAAAAGTTTTGCTGAACATAGTAAACTTCCGTTATTTTCTATTACGCTGAGGAAACCTATGATAAAACGAAGACATTATGCAAGTGAGGCCAGCACATCGGTTGAACATGAGTGGCCAAAAGTGAGCACATCAGATGGTCATGAGTGGCCAGCCGTAAGCACATCAGATGGTCATGAGTGGCCAGCCGTAAGCACATCAGATGGTCATGAGTGGCCAGCCGTAAGCACATCAGATGGTCACGAGTGGCAAGCCGTAAGTACATCGACCCGCGATGGGTGGCCAGCCGTAAGCACATTGTTCGACCAAGCATGACAGCCGTTAGCACATCGTACGACCCAGCATGGCAGCCGTTAGCACATCGGTTGGCCGTTGGTTGCCCGACGTATGCACATCGGTTGGCACATCGTATGCACATCGGGCGACCAGTCGTAAGCACCTGTCATGTTAGCGACCATCATGAGTCGGGCGGCACAAGTCAGGGGCTAACCGCAGAGCTTGCACCACACATGCCGCGGCTGTGAATCTGTTAACACGTGTAACCTGTGCGGCCCTATAACGGCCCTAACTGTGAAATATTGACACTATTAACGGCAAAAAGTTTAAAGTTTTTTTTTGTAATCACAATTCGACAATCTCATGAATTTTAAATGATTTATTGAAACATATTCATTTTCATCTCAATTTTCAACTTTTCAGTCGTGGAGTACAAGTTCTGGAACGACAGTGGTTGATTGGAAAAAAGTTTTTTCGTGAATTTCTTGAAGTGTCAGCATTGTTAGTGAAATTCCTTTGAAATTTTCTTTCATTATTTACTTTTTTCTTTTCCCCCAAGTTCCACATTTTACGTGCGCAGATAGCGAAAATTTCAATAAACGTCATCAATACTGATCCCTGAAAAACATTTTTTTTAACCTTTGCTAGCTACCCTAAAAATGTGGAAGGCAGTGCACAATGTATCATGTATTGTAGTAATGACATACTTCATGTGTCTCTTGGACACTTTTATAAGCGCATCTCCAAGAAGAAGAGTCACAGTAGACCAAGAAACTCCATTAGAAGATCCAGTAATTATTTACTCCTTGGAGCACCCGAACTCCACGCTTCCTCCATGGGGTGACGTGCCATATGTTGACGTTAATCCTTCTGTCCTGCAATCAGACCTCAAGCAAGTAAAGGAAGACCTCGTATCCAGGATAAGTGAGCTCAAAGAAGATGGTGAGAAACTCCGCACGTCTATAGAAGACTCCAAGGGAGCAACCCAAACTCAAATTACGTCGCTGAAGACTCAGGTCTTTGAAAAAATGAACGAAATGCAGAATGAGGTAAGCATGTATGGTTATAGCTGCTCATCTATTATTTTTTACGCATGTTCGTTGCATAGTTGTGTGGATGTTAAGTTCTCCGGGTAAGAGATTTTCTTAGTTTCTGTGACTCATATTTATTTATGAAGAGTTGTTTGAAGTTTAACATTATGGGGAAAAATTTATTCCTAGAATTTATACGAATTTACGAACCTTATGTACGTACGCGGCAGACATTTGTATGCTCAAAGATTTGAATGAGCTCTATTTTCAACCAAAGTATCAACGAGAAGCGTCCCGTCTTAATTCCAGACACTTCACAATGAACCAGAAACGATTCCATCAAAGCCAAGCACGAACTACAAGTCTAAGAAAGAGAGAGTTCCAAGTTCCTAGCTGTCAGGCCTATCGTTTGTTTTATCCTTTGTTGACTCAGGGAAAAAGTTTCTGGTCTTCCTTGCGAAATTCTACCGCTGTAAAACTTTGCGCTCTGCCGTAATCTCGAGTCTTGCTGAACTTCCGGCAGTGGTGGGGCGTCTTGTCAGGTTGTTCTTCTTTGTCGGCCGCTCCATGGTTTGCTGGAGCAATAACTTTACTCTTTGTTGTAGTGCACGAGAATTCATTTTTAATTTTTACCAGGCTAATTTGAAGCTATTACTTTTGCAAGAATTTTTTGTAGCTACTTATAGTTATATAATAAATTATTACATAAAGATTATTTCTCTTGAGGGATACTAATGAAGAATTAATTTCTAAGTTGATATGAGAAATTTGTAGCAAATTGCCAGATTTCACTTGCAATGATTAGTTTAGAACTTGGCTTCTCTGCATGCAGGTCTCGAGACTGGGTCTCACTGTCATGGCTGAGGACTGTCAAGATCTCTTTGAACTCGGATATAATGCCACAGGTGAGGGGACATTTTTCCATGCATTTGAAACAACTTTGTTCTTTGTGCATATTTATTTTTGGGTGTGATTTTCCTCGATTTTGTAAAATATATTTGGGCGTTATCCCAATTCCATACATTTTTTCGGTATGAATCTAATCATTTTGAGCGAGAATTATGTAGGATAATGTATATCATTATTAATTATTTCTGAGCTCATCCATGTCAAGTTTTTTCTATTTACGTGTATATGTAATTGAAGGAGCTGAAGCGCTTATATATATCCTGCTAGCAAATGCAACAGCTGGTTTCTTACTAATCACCAAGCCGAGCAGATAGATGATAAACTAATTCTATTTCATTAATCATAATAATATGCACACTAATTAATAAAGCGTAAAACAAATGTTGGGGGATTTTTTTCAGGAGTTTACTACCTGCAGAAATTTGGACGACAGGTTCACTGCGACATGGAAATCGACAGCGGCGGCTGGCTGGTGATACAGAGAAGAGTGCGAGTCGATCCTCAGGTAATTAACTAAATTACTAACTACTAATAACTAACATTTCTAAAATACTAATTACATTTGGATAACTCAATATAGACTAATCCACTGATGCCATTAATTCTGAACTCTTTTCAGGTGTTCAGCATTCGAGACTTTAAAAGATGGAATTTTTAGAATTGTATGAATTTATAATTATATTTATAATTATGCATAGAATTATTATATTAATACTTGTTATTATATAGTGAATATAATTTTCGTAGAGAATTTGGTTAAACAGCAATTCGGTAAAAAGAACCAACAGGAGAAATCTAAAACTTACCAGCTGTAACTTAATAACCGAACTCCACTCAATAGGAAATTTTTCTTCCGTATGCAAAAAAAAACATAATAAGATGGGGTTTTCAATTTAAAATAGGAAATTGTTAGTTATAACCTAAAACAATGAAAAATGTTGATTTTTGTATCTGTTGGGATCCATAATATGCTTTGTTGTTTTTCGTATCTATGCGCGATGTTAATTAGGAGCCAAAGTTAATTAGGAGCCAAAAGTGTACCGTTTAAAGGTTATTTTATTGAGGCTACCTTACACTAGATGCTTTATTGAGGCTACCTTACAGAACAAGGAGTTATTGCTGTTCCAAGCCTTCACGTGGCCTCGCTTGATCCTGGCAAATGAGAACAATGATTTTATCGAAGTTCAATCAATCGAAAGTGATGAAATATTATGACTCAATTATTTAGGGTGAAATTTGGTAAAAATGGGCTGCTCTGAAAGGAAATCTTAGTTCATATTTAAACGATATATTCATCGAAATTTCATTCATCAAAAACCATTAAATATCATGTCACATTACTCAAGGATAAAATTTTGTTTAAAAATTGTTACATTGAAAGTTAGTCCTCATTCAAATATACTCGCAATAAATTGTTCTAAATTTGCTAAGCAAACGCAATTATAATTCAATGCACCGTCTATTAATATTTATTCGTGGAAATACCTTAAAATAAATTTTTACTAATTCCGAATCCTTGTTGAACCGAAATAAGAATGCTCGGTTAAATTGATTCATCACATTCAATAAACTACTACACCGTTTAAGAAAAATAGTATAAAATTTTAATATAACGGAGTTGAACGGTGTCGAAAATTGGGCATAGTTGATTAAAATAGCCTCGCTTTAAAATAAACATTTTCATTAATGTTTCAGTTAATGTTTCAGTACAATTAGTACAATTCACATGTACGATATACAGGCTTCCTTTTGGCTGTACTCCTCATAGGACGCGCAAGGTGGTGAAATGGTGCGGGTGAAGAATGACGTGTGGGGGGTGAAGGGTGATGTGTTGGGGGGTGGAGAATGACGTGCTGGGGGTAAGGGGTGAACTGGTGCTATTGGAGAATGACGTGCTGAGGGTGAGGGGTGAAATGGTGCTATTGGAGAATGACGTGCTGGGGGTGAGGGGTGAAATGGTGCGGGTGAGGAATGACGTGTGGGGGTGAAGGGTGAAGTGTTGGGGGGTGAAGAATGACGTGCTTGGGATGAGGGTGAAGTGTTGGGGGGTGGAGAATGACGTGTTGGGGGTAAGGGGTGAAGTGTTGGGGGGTGGAGAATGACGTGTTGGGGGTAAGGGGTGAAGTGTTGGGAGGTGAAGAATGACGTGTTAGGGGTGAGGGGTGAAGTGCTGTGGCGTATGAAGATCATCTCGGCGTCAGAGATAAGCTGCGCCGCGCCAAGGCCGGCATTGTGCGTCGCCAGGGCGTCAGCGTATGAGCGTATGGCGTACGAGTGATCATTGGCCGATGGCGTACGAGTGATCATCGGCGTATGGCGTACGAGTGATCATTGGCCGATGGCGTACGAGTGATCATTGGCCGATGGCGTACGATTGATCATTGGTCGAAGGGCTTGATGCTCGTGCGTTATAACGGCTCCACGTTTGACGCCAAATTTCCTCAAAGTCATTCCCTTGTGGCGTCAAATGTTTCGAGCTATTATTGTCTTTTTTTCTAATATATCGGGATATTTCTGTTAAATCATTCGTGAGAGGTCCGTTGAAGTTTATCCCAATGATACTTGTCGAAGTAAGAACAAAAATTGTGCAGACGATTTTTTTATATTTGGCAGCGATATCATCTAATGTTAACACAAAAATCTTTCAAATAATGTTTCATGTTTTAATAATTCATGATAATTCAAATAAATTCACAGCCAAACACCACTCGGTAGATGGACTCTAAATTATGTATTCGTCCAAGTCAAAAGATTTTAACTGCTATTTGTTACTCGAGGTTTCGATCACCATGAAGCTCCTCTTGCCTCACTGACGATGAGCGACGTTGCCTTTGAGACTGGCATTAAAGGACTAATTGATTATGCGCTTTAATTGACGGCTGACGTCCCCCTTTAATCAGTCATGGTCTCAGGGTTAATATTGAACTTCTAAAAGCGAGATATTATGAAACATTGGCTATCGTGCTCCGCCAATTGGGTGATCTGTTATATCACAGCGTTGCACGCGCAGCTTAATTAAAGTGCTGTAGCAACGTCCCGTCAGGGCGGACACAGAACAGGCTGTTTGACATAAATTCCTGGAATTTATTTTAAAAAATTTTTACTGTCGAATGTGATGTTCTGGTGCGTCGAAGATTGTAGTTATTGATAAATTTTAGCTCTAGCAGCCCGCACAATTGGCTGGTTTAAAATTTCATGCATAACCATTTAATGAACAAGAACGTAGAGCAATACCAGGACAACTACACATTTATACATTATATATTAAATATTAAATGTATTAAAAATCCGGAGAAACAAGTATTGTCATAGTAATATCATCCATTGACTGCTCTTGATTGAAGCCACTTAACGGCCTACTATCCCGATGCTCTTTTTTAAGCTTAATTTTAAGTGGTCTCATGCCATAGTTAAATTAAAATCTATCGTTTCTCTGAAGATTGGATAAAGCTCCACCTCGCCAAGCCGATTTGATCGGATTACGGTGCGGCAAACGAGAGCCTAGCCTTGGCTATCTCTTGTTCATACTCGTGACGCGATCGCGTGATAATATATTATATTTCTTTATAATTTATTCCATAATCACGTCTACTTTATAGCCCTGGTCACTCAACTCTTCCTTTAAGCATATAGACGTTCTATTAACGAAATTGTCCGTCGCCAAATCAAAGCTTTATATGGTTTCTACTATATTATGCCAGAATGAATTATTCTCATCGAGGCAGAGGAAACTTTCATTGCACAGCCTGCTGATTATACTAGATATCGTTACTTTGAAGGAAAGTCGATGATTTTGTATTTGAATATTGAAATTTTTCCAGCAGGAAAATTGAAAAAGTATACCATAATTCCCAACCATAAATATTTTTAGCTTATGAGATCTAGCTTTACGAATGAATATTACTCTCAAATTTTCTCCTGATTCACGTCGTGATTCAGTATTTACCTATATGCATGCAATCGTTACTCAGGTAACTAAGTCAAGATTATCAAATCATCGATCATTCCCCTATTCATGTAATCCTTCCTCTGATATTTATCTGTGTCACGCTTAGATGATTTTTGTCTCAATTTATTATTCCAATATTACGACGTCCAGCGAGAGAGCTTAACATTGCCGTTATAGTGAGCACCAAAAGCACAATTCCTGGACTCGGATATCGACTAAGATTGTGAACAGAGAACACGAAATATATGGGAAGAGCAGAGCGTGTTTGGTGAGACTGCGTGGTGTGTTTGAACAGCTTATATTGGATCCCCAAATTGTGTATACAGCTCTGGGTGGTGGCACGCATCGTTGATGGACTTCAGGCTTATTCGCTACGGCTTGGATGCAGCTTAGATCAAAACTTGCCTTCCATTGTGTCTGCAAGTTAATAGCCTTAGTAGCCTCTCAGACTAATGGGCGGCATTGATTACTGGCAGCTATGCGCATGAAAAACAAACACTCTCCAGAATTTAATAAGTTTACTTATTTAACAAAATATGATGTTTTCATATAGCACATGCATCAAGATGCCTCGTCAATTTTCAGGAAGCAGTTTCAATTTTAGAATTCAACTTCCAATTAGTCGCTTATTTCTTTGATTTATATGGGACTTTCCTTGCAGGTTGTATGTTTTTTTACGACATGTTTCAAAAATTTGCTTTAAACATGTTTTTGCAAATTTTCGATTTTTTGCACTGTAATGTTAAATTATTTTCATGAAACAGGTTAATTTCGACCAATCGTGGCACACGTACAAGAAAGGATTCGGTGACTTGGAATCTGAGTTCTGGATCGGGAACGAATTTCTCCACGTACTCACTAACCAAAAGGCCTACAGACTTGCCGTCGACATGGTGGATTTTGAAAAAGGGGCTTTCGCCGCATCATACAGGTAAGTAAAACCGTTCAGAAACGCCGGTATGGCTGCAAAACTCCTTTACTGTTCATACAGGTAAGTAAAACCGTTCAGAAACACCGGTATGGCTGCAAAAATCCTTTACGGTTCATACAGGTAAGTAAAACCGTTCAGAAACACCGGTATGGCTGCAAAAATCCTTTACGGTTCATACAGGTAAGTAAAACCGTTCAGAAACACCGGTATGGCTGCAAAAATCCTTTACGGTTCATACAGGTAAGTAAAACCGTTCAGAAACACCGGTATGGCTGCAAAAATCCTTTACGATTCATACAGGTAAGTAAAATTCCTACAGGTGAGTGGAACTGTGGAGAAAGTAAAATTCCTACAGGTGAGTAGAACTGTGGAGAAAGTAAAATTCCTACAGGTGAGAATTCATCCCTTCAGAAACATTTGGTATGGCTGCAAAATTTATTTACGGCTCATAAGGGTCAGTAACAGGGCTCAGAAACCTTGGGTACGTCCCTTAAATTCATATACGGCACCGAATATAGAACATTTTTTGCTTCCCATCAGACTCAGGCTACGGGGCATTTTATTTTCAATGTCATTGAGTCATTGGGAAGAGCCAAAGACTTTCCAATGAGTCACTGGGAAGGCCAGTCTATTTCATTTTTAGCTTATCAGTTTCAGGATGTAAGAAATAAAACCTTGCCAAATCATCTGCACCTCAATACACTGCCAGACAGACATCAGTTCTGAACTTGAGACAAGTCAGATCGGAACCTAAAAATAAAGCGAGCTAATGTAATTTCGTCAGACACGTATAGACTGTCGCGTTTGTCACAGACCACTTCTTTATCAGTTCCGTTTCACTGACATAAGCGAATCTAGTGAACTTAAACTCGTGTTTCGTCTAGAGAACTTGAATAAAAAAGTGCCTCTAACGAAAAATGTTTCTATTTATTTTCATTATTTTGCAATAACTTATCTTCGAA
Organism: Hyalella azteca; assembly: GCF_000764305.2. Taxonomy (NCBI): domain Eukaryota; kingdom Metazoa; phylum Arthropoda; class Malacostraca; order Amphipoda; family Hyalellidae; genus Hyalella; species Hyalella azteca. The sequence continues at coordinate 29,873 of NW_025935615.1, read as the reverse complement.
CTTTTTGAACTCTGTTAAAGGTCTATATAATTCAAGTTGAAATAAAAGCAAGGAGAGGATTGTCAAGTAGATTTTTTTGAACCCTGTACCCTGTACAAATGGTTAAAATCCTAAAGTATTTGAGACCACGATATTCGCTTGCCTGATTTGTTTTGATAAATGCATAGAGTTGGCTTTCGCAAGAGTTCCATTTCACGCTTGTCCAGAGATTGACAGAGAACTATTAGGTCTGAGATATTACTAGAGCTGGTGTGGATTGGTATATTAAGAAAATTATTTAGATCTGAGAGACAGGATGAGCTAGTGGAGCATTATCACGAGAACCTCTCTTACAAAGCTGCCGACGTTATCTACAAGGCACATGCATCAATACTCTTGCCCGGCTCTCAAGCCCCCACACTCTGGGTCCTTGTGACACGGAGCTTCCTGTTGAGGTTGTGCGCCACCAAATCAGCGCGATGGCGGTCCGTCAGAAAGACCGAGCATAGACACCCATATGGAGGTCTTGACTCTGCTTTTGGTGAGGCTTCAGATAATGGCACTGAGCCAGATAAACATCCGTCTCACCTCATACTGATTACAAGTTAAATATAAATCATACATCATTTTTTGAGTCTGCTCGGCCGGATCTTTAAGAATGAATCGATGGTAAAATATAAAGCAGGATGTGAGAAGCAAAGCCAAGGGCGCTGAGGGACAAGCAAGTTGGACAAAGGGCTCACATGTCGGATTGCACGCTTCGTATGAAATTCGTTTCGATTTAAAATAACTAGAAATTTCTTCACGCCCATTTCATAAATGTTCGTTAATAGTGGGCCGAGATTCCCATTTTAATATAATAAAACTACGAAAACGACAAATTTGATTATGAAATGTTTCAACTATGATACGTTTCAGCATTATTGCCTTATCCTTCGTATTAAAATAGCTCAACTATATTTGCTTTGATATCAACATTTCCACCACGTTGCAAACTAATTTGGTCCTGCGAGCAGCTCCTTTCGGGTAGGCAACGAAGCTTCATTCTACGCACTGGACTTGGGCGAATTCAAGGGCAACACAACGGACGCGTTCAGCTACCACCACGGCCGACCCTTTACCTCTAACGACAGAGACAACGACCTTTATGGAGCGGGCAACTGTGCATCTTATTTCAGCGGCGGATGGTGGTATGAGAAGTGAGTGACTTTTTTCTTGTGGATGCCCTAAAGAAAGAAACTCTTGTCGTCAGAGAAAGTATTTGTGCTGTATCAAAAAATTCATTTCGTTTTTAAATTGTAACTCGTGCCGACGATACAGCGATTTTCCGACAAAAAATTCAACCAACAGTGCAAACGATAATACAAGAGATGCTTTTCTCTGAATCTAACGAAAATATTCTTGCATCGATCATTTTGGTTATGTTTTGAAACTATGATAATAAAAATAAAAATAAGTTTTCAAGAATTAAATGATAAATGGCGGGAAATGCAATTCCATCTTCGAAATATCTCAAGCAAATAACTGAAAGATTCATAATCGAGGTAGATAATCTACAAATACATATTGTAATTTGAGCGGGGAGACACTGCATGATTTCATGCAGTGTATTGCAGTATTCATTCTTGTAGTATTCTCTGTACAACCCGCGAGTATTAAATGACCTTTCTGAGATCAAGTTGTATATGACAACATTTTCCTATAACAGTACTGCTTCCCAACTGGTCCCAACGGAACAAAAAAAAAAAAGATTTCCAATCACCCATCAATGGATGCCTTTCTTCCTGTTAAATTCAATAAAAATGTTTTCCTCGTTTTAATGAATATCCTACTTCAGTGCAACTTAATCAGTGATTAATTCAGAAAAACCTACAACCTCATTTTTAAGATTAATCTTAAAATTTGCAATTAAAATTTTCTTGCTAAATACCTATAAGTGCAAAGGCATCTGCTGCCTACAGAATTCTCAGCATTAAATTTCATTGTATTTCGTTCAGCGCATTAATCCATATGATCTTTCATCGCTATCTCTCGCTGTTTCTTATAACTCAGTATATTATATTATACTATATTACTCAACATTATATTTTGTAATATGTATATACATATTTATTATACATACATTATGTATATACATATTAACACGAAGTGTTAATATGTGTACCGAAGTGGTACATATGCGTATACCACGAAATGTATTTCTCCAGGACGTAGTGGTACATAATTCAGGTTGCTTAAAATCGGCCAAATCCGAGAACAAAAAAGACCAAAAAAGGCCGATAACTCAATATATACTAGTTTATTTGTAGGTTTCGCTATGAAAATTCCATTTATTTTCTTTTTGCAGTATTTAAAATTTAACTAGGAAGTACCCCTATCATAAATTTTAGCCGGCGAACGCAATTGAGAAAAACTAAATCACGGAATTTTTCCGGGAAAAATGACCGCTTGGCAACCCTGTTTAAAAATAGTCCAAAAATTGAATAATAGGACAAGATGAAGTAATCGGAGTCAAAGTGTTAAGATATATTGGTTTCTGTCTTGCAGCTGCTACGATGCCCACCTAAACGGTGTGTACCCGGAGCCGCCCGACAGGTTGAACGCTTCGTTCATCACGTGGTGGGCGCTGGAGAACAACACGCGTGTTCCGTTGGTCCTGACCAGCGTAACCGTGCGCGTCAAGCCTTCTCCTTGAGCGTTAAAACGGCAATAATGAATTCTTGGCTGTTAAATTTAGGTCCCTTTAATATTTTTAAAGCTAATTCAAGACTTCAGTGATACTTTGGGCTTCTAGATAAATCACGAGTGTAGTATATAGAGCCAAATGAAAGATACCTGCAAAACTCGGTTAAAAATTCTCGCTGCTAGAAATACGCATTGACTTGCGCTTGGGCTTTGACGTTATAAATTTGATCTGGGAGGAAGTATTCATTCATTCGATTCCAGAAGAACTCGTATAGATAATTTAGGACTTAATTGTACCCATCACATCCCAAATTAATCATTCATAATCATTTAGTTATTTCTGGAATATATGCGCTGTTATATATATGCAACTGAACTTTTCTTTATAATTCAGAGGCAAGAATTTAGTCTCTATTTAAACCTTACCGTGGTAACTCTGGGAATCTTGTATAGGCTGTTCATTCTGACAGCATATTTAGCTTAGTTTTGAAGTTCATCGTCGGGTTAGACATGATCTTGAGATGGTGTGTAACCGAAAAGTGTCAAAGGAGTTTCAAGAGGCTCTCGAATCGATTTTTCTTGGTTTTCTCGTCAAAAGTCGGGACAAGTTCAAAGAAAGTTAGGTAAGAGCTTTCCCGACCCTTGACAAAAAGCACAGCTCCATCTTTGAGCAGTTTTTTAGACTTGTACCGAAGTAACTTTCAGCTTCCTGATTTTAATCTCTATGTAAATATGAAGGCTAGAAGTAAGTGCACGGATTCGGCTAGGTTTCATTTTATTTTTGCGTTGATTTAAAGCTAAGTTCATAGCTTTTCACAATAATCTAAAAATAGCTTTAAAATCAATGTTGTTGAATGGATTTAGATAACAGTGTTTACTTAGTAGCTTATTTTATACAATTAGTCAGCTCGTAACTTATAATCCGTACCAGTCATAAGTCTTATTCGTGAGGAATCGCATAAGCTTATTGTGAAGTGGTTTGTAAAAAAATTCTACCAGTACTTTGAATGCTCCTGCGCTTTTCCAATGTAATGTATTGCACGCTATTCGTAGAGTGAATGAATTGTATATTTCCTGTACAGCTAATCAGTTTTGTAGTGAGTTGAAATTATGCCTCATTTTGAGAACTAAGTATTCTAAACTTATTAAATTTAGTGAAAATTAGTGACAATTTTTTGAAGGGTTCTTGTAGCGTGCATTTATTGTCAGCTTTCGCAATAACTGATATAACTTTCCTTATCCATTAATAAACTGCTTTGTTGAGACCCTAGATGCATTTTTTCAATCGCTTATTTTTCAAAAGATTTTTTTCTTGTTTATTTTTTTTTCAGACATTTAGTGGTCTCGACAAGGAAAAGAGCTATTTAGTGATATAAAATTTTTAACATGATACTAGTTTTATATCCCTCCTAGTGGCAATTGGAATTTCTGGTTAAAATGATATATTCATACACTTTTAATATCAGTTCCCAAAGTGGACTGTACCCCCCCCCCTGGGGGCGGTGTAAAGACCTGGGGGGCGGTGAGGTAGAAAGGGCGGTACGGGGGCAGCAGTCCGAGCTCGAAGTCAGAAGTTCATACGTTTGTTTGACGATTTGTACGCAACACCTGCAGCACATGGCTTCCAGCGATGGGTTTTTCAATCCAGATCTGTTTTTTTTGGTTGTCTCCTGCGTCTCTATAGTAAATTTTTGAAAATATTCGAAATCTGGTGGGCGCTAGAAATTCAAATGTTTCTGTTGGGGGGGGGGCGCTAGAAATTAACTGGAAAGCCAAGGGGGCGCCAGCCTGCAAAAGTTTGAGAACCACTGCTTAAAATAATCGTTCAAAAATCGTTTTCGATTCTTGCATTGCTATTAAAGAAAGGAATTTCGGACTGAAAAAGTAATAATGTAGTGATCGTACTGAACAATTTAGCAAAATCGACTGATGAAGTGAGATTTTAAAAACAAACTTATAATAGAAAATAGGAAAATAAGTACACATAATAAAATAATAGAATAATCTTTGTGTGTATACTATGAGTAAGTTTCTTCAAAATCCAAGACACGGAAGTTACGGATTGTATATACAAGTATGTACATTGTACATTAGATGAAGCCCTGAATAACAGAAATGCTATTTTTGCTCAATTTTTCCAGAGGCCAAGAATTTAACGAGTAAAAATGAACCATATTTTAGAAAAAAATCACTCGACTAAAATTAAGAATTTAAATTTGTAATTACTTGATAGAAATCGTAAGATATGACGTTTATGCCAGAAAATTTGAAATTTAAAAACTTCTGCATAATATTAGAAGCGTGACAATTTTTGAAGCAGATTTTATACAAAACTGATTTCTGTCCTAAAATAAGTCAAAATATAGTCATGAATACAGAAAAAAACTTCTTTTAGCAGATTATGGAATAAAAAATAACATCAGCTCTTGAATTTGAAAAAAATATTATGCATACAGGATTCTCATAAATAATTTAGTTTAACATCAGGGGTGTTACTCATGTTCGTAAGTTGGCGTAACAAAACAATGTTATTCCGTTTAACTTTTCTTCGTGGAAAATCATATTAGTTCGTTGCGGTCATTTCAAGCAAATTCAGCGGCAAACCTTTAACTATTTGTTTGAATTCCTGCAGCCTCAATAAAATTTATCATACTTTAGATGGGACAATTGCCGTTTAATTATTTTCTAGCATCATGATCATACTCTTAAAATTAAAGATAATCTGAGCATCTCATCCATCGCAATACACTCATTCTCATGTTTGCTTTGACATAAACTGGTTTATAAGTAAAGTTAGTGAACGAATTTTTCACATGAAGAAAGTGAAGTCTTAGGAAAATTTCAGACACGACACTTGTATTTGCCAATAAAATCGTATTTTGTCACGCTATATAATAATATAATAATGGAGCAAAAACGTCAATAAACGTGTCGGTCATTAGAATTTATTCTTTTTTAAGAAATTAAATTTAAAAAAGTATAAGTTGTTTCTATCTTTTGGTTTGGAATCTCGTACAGAGGGATGAAACTTATTGTGCATAAGCACAACAGAAAACTTCTGGTACCAACGATTTTCTTCAATCCGGGTCCGGGAAAATGTGTAAACATAAAACGTTCAAAAAAATTACTCAATTGTGCTCAATTTTTTAAATTCAAAAACGTTGCTTTCAATCAAATCTTCACTTTGACATTCACGCCACTTTTCACGTGTCTTAAAAATAAGGAGTGAGGAGAATCTGCTGAGTATCAACGAGAGAAATCAACCTGCTGGAAACGGCATCCCTTGGAAAGGGAACCCGCCGAAGAGTGGAGGTGCTGTCGCGGTCACTGTGGTAGATTCGTAAGTCGTAAGCGTCGTTCGAACCACTTCGGTACTAGTCAAAGTCGTATAAATTGGGCGAGCATTGAAGATGACACGCAGTACTCTTGTTGTAGTCGTAGTTACGTCTGTAGTGATAGTCACAGGTGACGATGTCACAGACACCTGAGGCTGTAGAGCAGCAGGAAAGCCTCCAAAGGCGTATGGGTTCATAAGTTGTAGGTAGGCAAGTTGCTGGAGTTGCTCCGGAGAAAGTTGAGGCGTGGCTTTAGTGACTGACTCTGGTGCTAGAGTCTGACCAGATTGCAGTTGAGGAGTACCCTTGAGTGCCGCAGAAAATTGAGGGTTCAATTTCTCATCTAAAGCATCTGTATCGACTTCATCGCCGACAAGTTCAGCAAGAGATGCATCTTTTTGGCGGAAGCCGGAAGGAGGCTTGATACGAGTTTCGCTGTTCTCATCATACTCTAACTCTCCTGGTAGAAGCGATTCGTCATTTTCAGTGCCCTCAGCTAGCAGTTTGTCATTAAATTCATTCAATGAATTTTCAGGGATGAAATCAAAAGCCTCCACTGGAGGAATGGTTTTGATTGCCGTAACGATCCTTGTAATGAAATATGTCTGAGTGAGGGTGTGTTGCATAGTCAGATGTTCTTTTCGTACTGGTAGCACTGATGTCTTGAGAACTGTTTCGGTTGTACTGAATGACTCTGTAACTGTTTGGAGAATTGCGTTCAAATTACCCTCTCCGATATCGACAGGAGGTAGCGTTGCGAACGATTTAGATGATGCAAGAATATTTTCGAACAGTGGGGAAGACTGAAAATTTTCTTCGAGGTAAGATTTTGTATTGATATCATCCCTTCTGACATTGGATGTTCGGGGATAGAAAGCTGTAGGCTCAACTTCGTGGGTGTATGTTTTGGTAAAGGTCACGAAGCGAGTATTCTTCTTAGCACCCACCTTGAACGTATGCATTGATCTGATGGTGGCTATTTCAATCCACTTATCACCAACTTTACTCTTTTGTACGTTGAGCGTTTCATCACCGTCGTTCTCAGTAGGAGGAAGTGTAGGGGTAGGCTGGACGAGTGGCTCGTTCACAACTTGGGTGGCCTCTTCTTCAACTAGTTCTTCTACTGGTCTGCGATTAGTTATAATTTTAGGGCGATTAACACCATTAGGTCTACGACGTTCGAATGGTCTCTTGCCATTTCGATCTCTCGGAGGAGTAGTTCGGTGAGAGGCAGTTTTAGTATCACCAAATCTAAAAGATGAAGCTGGCGTGAACCGAGGACGGAATGTTGTTGGACTATCATTTTCCTGAACTTTAGGGCGATTGATATTACTTTTAAACGAGGCACCCACTGGCTTAAATACAGGACGGTTATCGGTACCAGATCGCTGCAGGTCATCTTCATCTTCATTCAACCCGTCAACGTACGGGTCATCCTTTGATTCGGTTCGTGGCGGACCTCTTCTCTTGAGGAAGACAGGTTGGTCGTCTAGTCTCCCATCCCGAGAAGCGCTTGAAGCCGTAAAAAGCGCCTCTAAGGGCAGTGCTACGCTGGAGGCGGGATTAATGAACTGAGTTGCAGAACCCTTTATTACAGATTTTACAGTCTCGACACCAGCATCAAACAAACCAGCTGATGTTGATGTCTGGAAGATACGGGATGTACTGAGAAGCACCTGAGCGTACTGGCCTTTGATGTACGTTCCAATTACTGAAGTTTCGTGTACTGTTGTCAATCCTCCGGCGATCAAAGTACCACCAAGTGTAGTTACGAGTCCAGTGGGAGGCAAACCGCTGTCTCCGATGATAGGATCCGGATTGATTTTAAATTCCTGCTGCCGGCTAGGCGAATCCTCATTGTCGTTATTCTTCGTCGGCTTACCACCGATGGCGTTCGTGAATCGGTCAATGATGCTCAAAGATGCAAAGTTTTGTTTCGCTGTAACTACAACTTCAGATGGTGTAACGCGGAGAGTCTGAGCCGCACTGGGCAACGGAACTCTAGTTCCAGTAACTGTGATAGGAGAAATAGTAGATCCTCCTTCAGAATTTGTATTTCTAAAGCCTGAAAAATCTAATCGCCTTCTGTCGCCATTACTTGAATGACGTCGAGGTGGCTTAGGGTCACGTCGTTTAGCGTCCCCGATTTGACCAAACCTAAATGGTCTTGGGCCTGGCTTTTTGGCAGGTTCAGGAATTGCAGTGATCACGTTCGTGGGCTGCGACGACTTCACTACAGATGGACTGGCGATCTCTGTCATGGATGACTGGAGTATCACTGGGGACGCAATGACGGTTTTCTGATTGACGGCTGCGACCACACGCGGCTGTTGAGGGGTCGGAGTTGCTTCGACGATGAATCGACTGGGCGATGGCTTCACTTCCTTTTCACCTTTCGACTCTGAAAAATTCATATACTGTATAGATACAAAATATATTTTCTTAACTAAAAGTTTCTGCTAAAATTTTATTATCTAAAATTTTGGTAGCAGTGGCATTTTTTAAAAATATTATGGGATCACCTTAAATTCCTGCAAAGTGGTAGCAATATCGATAATGTCTGACACCTGAGAGAGACTATTAGCAGCTTGTTGTTATTTCGATATAAAACAAAAAAAAATTAATGTTCCTATGCGATATTCGAAAGCACAAGTACAGATCACGTTTCAAAGCTATGCAATTTGACAATACTTGAAAATAATTACCAACATCAACGAAGATTTGACCCGTTGATACAAATTATCTCTGCATCAGAATATCTGACTATCACTAGCTCGCCTCACCAGATTTCGGTGAGAAGACCATGATAGTAGACCCAACAGTCGTTGTGAAGTCCAGAAACCCGTAGACCGTTTTTGTCACGAATTTACTGGGCCCTCCTGTCTTTAGTTCGCGAGCTTCAGGCTTCGCTTTCTGCTCTTGAGCAGGCGTCGGCTTGTCATCCTTGCTACCGCCGAATGGATTGTAAACAGGTGCCAGCTGAGCTGCTCCCAGCAACGCTGCTCGACATAAAGAGAGATTTTACAAATCGGTTTACGAGACGAGAATTTCGGGGCCGAGTCCTTCCCTTTAGCCACACGTGCCAAAATACGGCAAGTATATATATGTGAAGTTTTCAGTGCGTCAGCTCTCCTCCAATGATAAGATATATCTTTTTGTTTATTGATAATTTACATGAATTTATACGTGAGGGCGGACATAAGTATAGGCGAGAAACAAAACACACAATGAAGACAAAGAGCCAATCCTGGCACCTGTAAACTGGAAATTAGAGGAAGTTGCTAGGGCTAGTCACACGTAATTGAATCGAATTCTGGGTGAAACCTGTTAAATTTTGTATTTCGAATAATGTTAATTAAGAAAACGAGAGCAAATTTTCGTAGACATGAATGCTGGTCAACCTCCTAAATGTCATCTGTGAAATAAATCAGACAAATGCAGAAAAAAATGAAATTTAAGGACGGCGTCACCGCTACCTCTGAAAATTGCGTTAATTCCATCGAAAATACCCATGAAAAATGTCACAAGTTTTTCACTAAGAATGAAGATTTGTTCACATTTTTAATAGACAAAATGGCCCAAAAAATTCTAACGAATTAGTTTAATGACATGCGCAAATATTGATGAACTACGTCATATTTATGAGGCAACAACTCTACAGGAATTTAGGCAAAAAAATCTCAAAATGTACAATATTTCAGCAACCCCATAGCGTTCGAAGGAATCCTAGCAATTTTTAATTTACTCCATGTTGGATTCGATGAGGCGAGCGATGCAAATTTGAGATTCTGGGAAGAAAATCAAATTTTAATTTCATGAATTCGATGCTGAGACCTGCACGCGGGCGTTGAATTTCCAAGTCAAAACTATTTCCATGCAACCCTCGTATGAGACTCCAGCTGTACAGCCCAATCGAATGACCCGTGCCAGGCTGTAGGTATGTATATGAATTGATATTGCATCTTTAACACGTATTCTATATGTGAATTGGGCAGAAAATAGGGAAATTTTAAAATAATACATTGGAAATGGAAGCAGAAGTTGAGAACAAACTGATATAAGTAAAAATATAAGTAAAAACGGTAAGTGTAAATTGGGTTTTCACCGTTATTTTAATTATTCAACATTTTTTTATTTACATAACTCTTTTCGACATTTGCATTATGTGAATTTCGGCTGACGCACTAGAAGCAGAGAGATTAATTTATCTTGTCATCAGGTGCCTCAGAGTCAGAGTTGTGAATAATTGAATCATGTGAATGAACAGACGTGAGTGCTAATTCAGCGTAAACTTGATTGTGTTTATTTCAGATCTTTAGCGAAAGTATTCGTAAATTTCATTCTGGTGTGTTAGCTATTTGCGTGTGAAAATTAATTTGCATTGAAATGAATTCAACTTTTCGACATTCACATTCACACTTCCTACGGAACCTACCCCAGTATTAATAAACATACATGAATTCATTGAGCTCAGAGTGTTTTCAGTTGAGAATTTTCGTTTAAAATATTGAATGCAAGGAATGTATGGGTAATTAAAATTATTAGACAGACATTTTTTATTAAAAATTACCTGTTAACCGATAACTTTCGTCTTGTTGAGCAGCATCGTCGAGGAATCAAGTGAGAAAAACACGCATATTCGAATGGCAATGAAGACGAATTACCTTATAAAAACGTGCATATTTGCAAGACATTTTTGACGCTGATGGCTTACCGGTGCTGTGGTACAGGAGAGCGTCTCCTCTCACCGTATACGTGCTCAGCCTGAACTGAGCTGATGTGACCACGGCTGAAGAGGATCGGTCTGCAATGAGCACCAAGTTCAACGCTCACAATGAGCACCAAGTTCAACGCTCACAATGAGCACCAAGTTCATCGCTCACAATGAGCACCAAGTTCAACGCTCACAATGAAGTCTCAGACAAAAATTCTGCTACTCACTGAACCGTCAAACGCTAAGATTTCCAAATATTAAAAGACCCACGTGAATAAAACTCCGCCAACTTCCCTTTTGTTTGGTGTTGGCGTTCATTTCAAAGACAAACGAACCTTAATGAAAACTCATGAAAAGTTTCACGTCTTTGTCTTCTTTGAAGGCTTTCTTGAGACTAGGAAAGATGTTGTCCTTATAGAACAAACAAGCTTGCATGCCAGTCACTGGCTTGATTAAAGACGTTTCATGCAAATATTTTATCAAATCAGACTTGCCTTTGACGCTTTGGGCCTTAATTTCTTATCAACAATAAATAAATTAAATGCCCGTAAAACTTTAATTCTATAATAATTTCATGCACGTGTGCATCTGAGGATGTTATATGCCCACTGAATTATCATTCAAAAATATATATGAACTATTGATATTCATTATTATAGAATTGATGCATAACGATCTAATATAGCTTAAAAGCTGAAGAACTATGATCATGTTAAATGAGCATATTTGAATTAATATTATTCAGCATTTGAATGATAAATCATCCAACAGCCCACTAAACTTTTCGTATTTATTTATTTAGTCAATGCTTAATTAGTTAACTAATTGGGTATTTCAGTTTTGACTGATATTTAATAATAAATAGAATTTTATGATTGTAAATTAATCAATTAAATATTTCATGCCGCAAGTTAGAATAACTTTTATGAAAGAATTCCGAAACTAAACTATATAAAATTTACAATTAATACCAAATTAGTTTTCCAAACGCTAAATATTAAAACAAACACTGCGCAGGTTAATGAAAAATGCACAAAACTCATAACATTCATCAAACAAAAACTAAACAACGAGTTAGAATTTTCTGACAAGCGAATTCAGTCAAATTTCTTAATTTAACAGAAAATAAACGTTGCGAACAATTAAAAAATACTTCAGTTAAGAATAGTATTCTATTCATTGGCCAAATGTGTCATACTGATTAATAAATTAATAAGTATTTTTTACCCAAGCATCATTTTCACAGGCATGTGAAGGACGTCAAACTTGCACGTGCTGTTCAATGCAAAATCAGTCAGTGTCTGTAATTCAGTTCTTGTATTTTATTTTGTCACATTATGAGGAACAGTCGGAAAAAAGTACGTGAAAGTCAAATTTGAGCAATAATAGGATTTATAAACGAAAATGGGCCTTACATTCGGTGCTGCACCCTACGCTAATTTTACTAATTATTAATAATAATTAAGGATAGGATAATTACTTAGGAAGGTTAATTACTTAACTTGAGTTACTCCTTTACTTAACTCAGATTCGATGTTCAAAATTTATTTCTACGTGTGTGGAAACCTGAATAAAGAAGTACTAACAAAAAATATAATATCTTGAGATTATATTTTTACGTGTTGCATATTTACTTATGAATCCAATTCATCCATGACATAGAATTCCTAACACGTCTGAGTGAACTGAATCGATAATAAGCATTACCGAATAAGTGCATGTATGACATAACATATAATAAGTGTATGAATATATAGTTAAATTACGTTAAATATTTTCGTCTCACTTGAAACAAAGAGTGCAGCACAGCTGATTAGAGCTCGTAGAAATCAAGGGTGTTCAAGGTTATTGGTGGTCTTTTGACGACTGAGAAGCCCAATTACGCCATTGATGTTTTAATTGGTACTCCACTAGTACTACTTCAGACCCTTAATGAGTCTAATTAAAGTATTCAACTTGAAACAACAGTGATCTGTATCACTCAACACAAAGAGCACCGCATTTGATGCTGAATTGATCTACTTAAACTCGTGTTCACTAGGCTCCGTATTCCGTTTTAAAGAATTTGTAGCGCACACGTGGCGGCAAAACCACTCACAAATTTTTAACAGTTCATTGCCCTATCGATCAAAATGTTGGATATCGGCCTTAAGTCATTTATTTAATTTTCAGCATTAATGAAAAATATTCGAAATTAAGGTCAGATATTTTAAAACGCGAGTTTGATCAATTCAATTTATTTCCGAAGAATTAACTGACGGGCCTACATGTAAAGTCAGGTGCAAATGCGCTATATAATTTATTCTTCCACACATTGTTAATACCAACGCAATATAAAGTATAATGTACGGAAATGGAGCTATATAATTATATATTATTTGCTTTTAATATACCAGAAATTATTAGCCATGACAATGGTGCTTCGGATCGCTGCCGGCTATTGTCCGCGAATTCTATCCTCTCCATTAGTTCGATTAAATTTAATTAGGAGCACTTCATTTAATTCTTTTTCGTTAAATAATTTCCAGGAAGAGCGTGTAACAATGTTTTATTAGGATAATATGAGCGTCACTATTTCCGAATTAACTTTAAACATTATTAGAAGTTTCAATCTAAATTTTCTTTAAGATTATTTGTGGTATAGATTCTTCATTTTTCATCACGACCTGTCGATATTTATTCTTCAATTATGTACGCAATACTGAACTCTGAAATTTTCGAAAAGGTAACTTATGTTCTCTCAAGTTAAGATGTTTTAGTTTCTAATTTATAATGTATTATGAGAATATAAGGAGCAGCGCTTTACGTCATTTTTAATCTTGCGTCCCGTCTTCAGTCAAGGGTTGAAGATTCGTTATTCAGGTTCAGTCGTAAGAAGATTAATAATTGGCACATGCATAAAATTATTAGTCATCAATACATGCAGATAATAATCAGTAAGGTGCTTACTGTTCTTTTTAATAGGTAAAAACTTACTTAAGAATATATATGTATCTCAGTACATGCAGAAAAAAAATCAATATCGTACTCACCGTTTCTTTCAGCAGACACGTGGAAGAGCCAAAGTCTTTCACAAAGGCTAGAAAACACTTTTAAATTAAAATAGCTTGAACCTCCTGGGGAAAAAGTTGATTCTCTTTAGCAAAATCAGTCGGTAAATAAAGTCCTGTGCAGCGTAGCTTTATACCGGGAAAAACAGATCCCAATATGCAAAGGTTGTCACCTAAATCACATGTAAGTGAATAGCCTCGAAAGTTCGATGCGAAAATGAAACTTACTCCGAAACTCGAGTTAGAAGTTAAAACAGGTCAAGTAAAGTAATATGGTCGTTGCAAATTAATGTTAATGTGGAATTTTTTTCATGTATTATTATTCACGATGCCTTTGAATATAAGGAATTTAAAAGCAAAGAAAACGCCAAGAAAATTCACCATATCGATATTGAAAACGTTTCGGAGTCCAGCTCCATCATCAGTTCGACTAAACTAAAAATGAATAAAATCACTTTAAAAGTCAAAATTCAAAGACAGACATAAAACCTNACTAAGTTGTACATAACTAGTCCTGTTTATTTCGATATAATGTTAGGTCTTGTTTAGGTTTTATGTCTGTCTTTGAATTTTGACTTTTAAAGTGATTTTATTCATTTTTAGTTTAGTCGAACTGATGATGGAGCTGGACTCCGAAACGTTTTCAATATCGATATGGTGAATTTTCTTGGCGTTTTCTTTGCTTTTAAATTCCTTGTGAACTTGCGATATAAGCAGACTAATGATATATGCCTTTGAATATTTAAGTGACTTGAATAACCAAGAAAGGTTAAGCTCTGCCAGCCTAGACATAAGCAGTTCAAATCATTCTTCTAGATAGCAAACGAATTTTTTTTCAAAATAATTTGATACTCTGCGCATAAAAACACGTGAAAGAAATTACAGTGAACCGAAATTGAAGATATTTTGTATGGAAATTCAGAATGAATTCGCCGCATTTAAAGTTTTATGTTATGTATTTTATTATATGTTAACATATAACTTGTATTATATAACTTGTATTATGTGTATATATATATTATATATTATGATTACAAATATGTCCTGTATACAGAATACAATTCATGGGATAACAGAAATGCAAACGTCGTCGAGAATTCGATTGCGTGAGCTCATCGAACGTGCTGCAATTTCTATAGAAGCTTCAAAAGGTTAGATCACAATCTAATGCAATTCCGGAAGTTCCTGTAAACCAACACAGTCTCTGGAAGCGAACAATGGCGAGAGATCATTTGGTAAATGAACGAACGAACGATGTCACGTGTAACTGCATCGTTTACTGAGACAAACAACCTCAACAAACAGCGATCGTCAAACTAGGAAGCAAGACAAGAACAAATCCAGCCGCATGACTGACTGCGCTAAGCAAACCTAAACCTCTCACTTCAACGATTGGAAAAAACATGTCATGATTGTTATGTTTTGAAATCGGTCTAAAGACGTAATCGGTATATATTACACCAGCACATTGCATTAGTCCACGCAGAGGGAACGATCGTTCCTTTAATCAGCTCCTATAACAACAATCATTTTTTAAGTAAACAGGATTAACATGATTTTTAATTAAATTTGATGTACCTTAGCTGCAAACGCCCATTATAAACGATTATTATAAATAAATATTCAAAACAAATTATCCCAGCAACATTTACGGCATTGTAGGATAAATTTCCGAGATGCGGTATTACCTCTTCTTTAGATCGCAAGGAAGCTTTTGTTAAACCTTAGACGACGACACGGAGCGACGTTGCAAACGCAGTTCTGCGATATATATATTGCAAATAAATCGACAGTATAAGATCATTCTCTGAATCAAACTAAAAAATAATCTAACTCAGTACTCACTGCAGTGAGTGACAGAGAGCGCATTTNGGTGATAATGAATATTTATATTAGGTTATTATTCATGTGTTGTATATTATTTTGTTAGCGTTACGTTAATTCAAGTCTTTAATTTGTATTTATTCTTGTTTTTCAGCGAGGCTCCGATGTTAGGACATGATCAGGAATTAATAGGCAAGGGCTAGAAAGACACGCGGTTTATAGTTTTGATATTTGTTTTCTTGTATTTGTCTTTCATTTGTTATTATATTTCTTGATTTATCAGTTTTTCTTCATCCTTTAATTGCGATCATTGGCCACGTGTTTGGGGTTAGAAAGCTTATTTATTGAATAGTCCCCAACAATATTCAAAACAAGTTATCCCAGCAACATTTACGGCATTGTAGGATAAATTTCCGAGATGCGGTAGGACCTCTTCTTTAGATCGCGAGGAAGTTTCTGTTGAACCTAAAACGACGACACAGAGCGACGTTGCAAACGCAGTTTTGAAATATATATTGCAAATAAATCGACAGTATAAGATGATTTTCTGAATCAAACTAAAAAATAATATAACTCAGTACTCACTGCAGTGAGTGACAGAGAGCGCATTTTCTCGTCGACGAAAACTTGAGGTCACGGACGGACGGACAGATAGACCTACAGACGGACATGGCGAGCACAATAGTGCATTTTTTCCATAAATGAGAAAATGCGCTAATAATGCTGGTTGTTAAAAAAAAGTAATGAAATAATGCTAGTGCTCCTGCCGATGCAGTCACCACTATCCACATCATGGTTGAAATAATACATGTATTATTTATTATTTCTATTTATTTATTATTTCATTTATTCTGTATTTTATTATATTATTTCAACCATGGTTGAAATAATACATGTATTATTTCAACCATGATCCACACGATCCACTTTCACATCTTGACATGACACTGGGATCACTGTCATGGCCTTCAGCGTTGCAAGTGTCTTCGAACAAGAGGAAGATGGCAAGTCCAAAATTGCAACAAAAGAAGGTCATGGACAAGCAGAGAAACTGTCGCCCCAAACTCGATTTATTCCACCCGGATCGTGACGTTACGAAACGAGATCATCGTTGACATACTCGACTTGAGCTGCTATATCCTCTGAAACTCAAGTTTGTTTCGTCTTGATTAGGAAGATGAACAATTCGTAGAAAGATCGGATAAAATCGTATGAAATATATTGCTTTGTCATATTTAATGTTTAATAATTGCGTTTTAAATACAATTTATTCAGCATTCAGACGCCAACATTAAATTTAGAACAATGTCATCTTATTTCGTGGATTCGGTGAAAAAGTTTTGCTATTTTTTCTGTTGGGTTTTGAAGAGTGAATAATTAGTACGAACGAATTATTAGTGATTCATAAGGAATGAATAAGTAGTATAATTAGTGCTTAAATGATCTTTAACCAAACGAATCTGTTTCCAAATAAGTTTTATACTGATTGTTTGGAAATCACTTATAATGTTGATGTGAAATAATTCAAAGGATTTAATGTACCTATAATGTACCTTTGCAGAGCGAGAAGGAGACTCCATCCTAGGAACTCTATTGTTTCCGTGCAGGAGCTCAACTGGAAATTTAATGAGCGACGCAACTAACAACAATAAATCTGCGGAGAATTCTTGAAATCTCTGGAAGAACCTCGAGGAACAACTGCGATCTTAGAAATAATATGAAACTGTAACGCAATATTCTTCCTTTGCACCCGCAGCCTCGCCGAAAATGTGAAAATTTAATTTCAGTGCCTGTCCTAGAAGTCCGCACGACTTCCAGAAAGTTGGTCTTTAGAAATGACATTTTTCGTCCATGGAACAGTGAAGCTATTCATCGGAAAGTCCTATTTGCATTGGAAAAACGGAAGTTTTCCGTGGCAAGACCTAGCAATAGAACAGCAACAAATCTCGCTTGACAGAATCCCAGCATCTGCTCCAGGCACAAAGGCAGCATCTTGAGCTGTCGCGGCCAAATTTGTGTTTTATATAATGTTTATAGAAAAAAATCTGGCCCGTATAAATATCTGTACAGAGGGTATTCTAAAAAGCCATTGAGGCATCGGATTTATCGTCATTACTCTGACATTTTAGCAAGTGGATCGGGCTCCCATGATATAAAATCACGAACATTTGAAGGTGGCACAAAACATTCAAGAGTCTGTAAACGTATGCATAGGCGACCAATGTCGAGTAATGTAGCCATGCCATGTTATTTTATTGGTCTTTAATTGAAGATAATCACAGAAAAATAATCCAACCATCTTCATTATTTCAACCAATGATCAGCATTAATACGTGTTGATTTTCACTTCTGACCATTCTTAAATTTTGCACGAGTCAAAAAATGTCTTCAGAAATTTTATATAATCCACGGAAGTATTTATTAAGAGGAAAATATATAATTCGTGCGAGCTTTCTCCCCTCAAGGAACGTTTTATATTTTGAAATAATAAATAAGGTAAGTTTGGTCACGCTGTCTCATCAGTTAGCCAGAGTGACACGCGCCTGTCGTCAGCAGACTTCCGGCGCCCGCCGTCGAAAATCTGACAGTTTTCTCTCGTTAATTTCATCGATGATTAACTTCCTCATTTCCGAGAAAAGAGTCCCGAAATTATCCCGCATCCTTTTGCAGTTTCTTTGGGAAGGTTGCGTGGAAATACCGGCCGACTCAAAAATTAGCTCGGCAAAGTTGTACTCAAAAGAAGAATTCAATTAAAGGATTTATTTTTTTTTTTGTGGAGAGCCCCGGTGCAATTAAGTTGAAGAAATAAACTTAATACAGTTCAAATCATCTACTCGGGAGGCTCTCTACGCAGAATTCAATTTGATATATGATACATCTCAATCCCAAATATTGTATATTGACGTTTGTTATATCAGATTCTCAAATGCATGTGACATCGTTGCTGTTTTTTTGCAAAGACATCTCTACAGGCAAAAGTATGCATGATACTCAATTATTTGCAACTACTCTCGAGAAGTAAACTAATTTGAAAGCATACACATTACTTAGAAGAACCTAAAATACAATAAAATTCAATTGTCACTAATTTCGAATTTTTCGAAATCAGTTTCGTCATTCTTCAGAGGCAGCGTCATTCTTTCAGTGCTCGCTAATGAAGCCCGCACTAATTTTCTGCTGACTCATCAACTTAGTTCGGTGCTAGTTTGTCAGGTTTGTGCGTAAATATTCCATGATAAATGAACGTGTTTGCTGGAAGCACCAGCATCCTGTTATTTCGTCATCGCTAATTTAAACGAGTCGTTCATCATTATCGCTTGTCATGAGCAAAGAAATCTGATCCTGCATTAAATAATTTCGTAAGCATTTAGAAAATTGACCGGCAGCGATGTATGACGCACCTGTCCAAGAAAGTGTTTGTGTTTACCGCTCGCATGCCTCAGCAACATTTTCGTGACATTCAAACAGTATTTTTTACCCGGTTAAATAAAACATCTATCATTTGAAAACATTTCCTAACGCTCTGTATGCTTTTGATTTAGCTTTGGCTTACCTGAGTCGAACGCTTCCGATATGTGTGTACCTTATTTGATCAGTTAAAATTTAAAAATTTTTGTGAATCTGTCTTTTCGCGTGCTATTGAAAAATCCTTAGCAAGTTCATATGAATGAAATCTTTCTGTAATGACGAAACTTTCAAACTGAAATATTACATAGAATGAAATAACTGACCATTTTTGAAAATCAGTTTTTTGCAAGCACAACGTGAATGAAATCACATGAAATCACATTTTCGGAAGAATTTTTTGCAAGCACAAAGTTCGCAGATCTCTCTTTTGAACTATGAGCCACTAATAAAAATGAATTCGTTACCAAACATAAATAATGCTTAAAACATAAAAAGATATATATAAAATATTGGTATCTTGGCACAGTCGTAACCGCGTGAAGTCAAATTCAATAGGCATATAACGAAAAAAGTAGCCCTTCGACCGGGACGAGCTATAAAGCACAGAGCAATGATAAATTTCTGTTATACGTCGTAATTAATCTACGTCGTAAATATATTTGTCGTTATGCGAATATTAAATTTGAGCTACACGTCGTATAGGAGGAAATTTAATAGATAACGTATGGATGAATAGGCTGACAGAATATCTAATAATTTGAATTTATGAGTTATACGTCCATAGATACCAGAGGATAGTATTTATAGATACCTCCATATTGCCAAGAGGAAATGAACGCCTCCCAGTCGAGGTATGCAGTGAGGGCAGAGCATGGCATTTGTGGGCACGTCTTGGCCTTCAGTGCCCGGACTCCCCTGATGCCCCGTGGGTGCAGGGCAAGGACAGGTGAAGGCGGAGGATACCTCCGGGCAGCTCAACACTGAGGCCCGTTTAATAAATTATCGGTAGAATATTTACGGCGATTTGAAATTAACGAGACTCAACGTCGGCACCTTGGCGCATTTTTATTTATTTTTTTTTTTTGCGAGCCACCGAACAATGTATAATTCCAACACCCACCTCCTTAAGTAAAATAAACTGATGCCCGTTTAGTAAATTATCGGTAGAATATTTACACGATTTTAAATTAACGAGACTCAACGTCGACACCGTGGCTTATTTTTTTTTTCATGCCAGCCACCAAACAATGTAGTATTCCAACACCCACCCCCCAGTAAAATAACTTTTATTCCGTACATGTCCGCTAGAGATCTCAAATAATTATTTTTTTCGTATTCACGTTAACTGATTCCGGGTTTACTACGACCATGAAATCCATGGGTTTGTAAATTATAATAAACAGTTTTAAATTTTATGGAATTCGTCATCGCCAGAAAGTTTGTGTTGCTACTTTGTTACTGAAACTACGAGGTCCATATTAAAAATACGAAATTATTTATTGAGGACAGCCCACAAATTATTCCAATTCAGAGCGGCAGCACAATGCCCGGCACTGCTGCGCATAAATTTAATTTGAAATTGGTTCAGTAGCGGAGTTTTAATTGGTCCATTAGGAGCGACAAAAAATGCTGATTCAAGTACAGCGGTATCAAAGATTTCATAAGTTTCTAGTATTGGTTTCCGATGGAAATTGTATTGAGCTTCCTAATGGAAACCGTTATTGTACGGCTAAATATTTCCATGAGAAATTCCTTTACTAGAATAAAAACACCAATTAAAATGCCTTTGTATTAGCATTGCGGTGTAAACATAAAAAAATACAACTCAGTACTCACTGCAGTGAGTGACAGAGAGCGCATTTTCTCGTCGACAAAAACGTGAAGTCACGGACGGACGGACGGACGGACGGACAGACAGACGGACATGACGAGCACAATAGTGCATTTTTTTCCATAAATGAGAGAATGCGCTAAAAACGAGATCGGAATTTTTTTCGTGATTACATTTTTTATGCACAGCCGCACAAGGTCTAATGATTCAGTCATTCATCTAACGATCATAAAAGGGCAACATTCCAGAGCCGGGGAGTAATTACTTCACAGATATTCGCACCGAGGTAAGAAAAAAGCCGAGGGTTCATGTTGTGGTCAACGCACGACGGTCTCTTATTCCAACCTTATCTGACCTTTGAATTTACTAGTCAAATCTACGTTCATTTGTGCCACAGTCCTTCCTTAGGAGGCGTAGAAAAAGGTTAAAGTTGCATAGCAACGCAATGGAAGCGTCACTTTTTTGCTGCGTACGCGAAAAAATCTGACCAAATCATATGGACGTCCGCATTGCTGAGGGTTGAAATTCGTCTATTTTAAATAGTTCCGTTAAACTATTGCATCAATTTTATTAAGTTTCAATTACTGCTCATCTTCGAAGGGAATTAAGAGGAACTTTATTGATGAATATAATATGAGTTATGTAATAAATTATCACTTTCAATATCAGTAAATTTTTTAGTCTATAATTTCTCAATTTTCTTCTCAATTCCAACTGAATGTTCTTAATGCAGGAATTCTGGTACTAAAATATAGTGTACATTTTACATACAGATTGCAGTTTTCCATTGTAAATTACTGTATGCTCAGATTTCGATAACGGTACAATAAACAAATCAGAAGTATCGTATCGCTGTGTGGCCGGACCATTCATTAAAAGAACACTGGTAATAAGTCGCACTGTACGACACCGGTATGCTGTTTACATCAGTTGGGGTCCACATAAAATATTGAATTTATTTGCAGACAATGCAGATTTGATCACAGGAGGAAGGTCTGCTGCAGGCCGCGGTGTTATATCTAGGAGTTATTTACGTGCATAATTGTTTTCAAATAGACTTTAAATTCTCGTTTGCTTTGATTGGTATTCATAAGTTGAGGAGACGGAGAAAATTGGAGGGTAAAAGCTTTTCAAAAGTAACATCGATGGGGCGTCCAAGCAATAAATTATGGCATGAAATTATGTTTCAATTTGCATTCTATAATGAAGTATATTCATACCACAGGGTGAATTTAGTAAGCGCTTGAGCCAAACTAAAAAATTTGTCGGCTACTGAGTATATAGTCTTGCAATGTTGTTATTCGTTTTAAGCGCGTTTGCAAATTATTTTTTTAGAATAACGTTTTAGAAGCGAAAATTCTATTTAAACACACTTCCACCATCGTCAAATATGTCCTACATGGTGACTGTACATAATTGATATCGACCATCCAGTTCGGAATGAAGATAAATATCGTTTACTTAAATGCAATAGCATATTTTAAATGCTAAAAAATCCGTCAAATTATTTCATTGCATTCCTATGTGGATGTGATTATGTAGGACTCATCACATCCTCAATCTATCACATTTGTATCAAATGAAATGAATACAATTACAAAAACCTATCACGCGTCATGAGTACATTTTGACCATTCAATATAATCATAACTCTTCCAAAGAAATAAAATTTATAAGTAAAATAGCGTTTGATAGACAACGTAAGACAGACCTATGTTCGACCGTGTGCTACAGGTCTTGGAAGCAGCTTGAGTGTCAAGCGAACAATGGGTTAGCGATGAACTTCACAGCCCCTACAACCGTAGTGAATTATCTTCTTTTGATCCTCTGTTTGGTATCATCTTCATTGATTTATTAAAGAACCAATAACGGCAGGAAACATTATTTTGAGACGGATGCAAAACCCGAGCGCGATGGTCAAGTCGAATCAAGTTTTAAATCTCTCCACTTAAAAGTCTACCAGACCATATACCAGACCAGATTTATACCATATACCAGACCAGATTTATTCTACCAGACCAGTCTACAATGCCAGAGAATATTTTAAAACACGAAAGCTGCAGTTGATGCCGAAGAAAGTTTGAGCTGGAGATCCATTTCATGGATTGTAGTACTGCGCATCGTCGTGCTTGCGCGTACCAAGAGAGCTCCGGTGCTGCGCAAAACTTGCTTGTATCGCCCCTAGCATCTGAGTTACGAGCCCATAATGTTTTATGGAGGCCAGGATAATGCTAACGGCTTGTCGTGTTCTCTTCACTTACAAGTCTACCTGATTTTTCCTCTGAAAAGGGGAAGAATAGTTTCGAAATGAGCCAGAGAAATGGACTTAATATGTACATTGCAGTGTCATTCAATAAAGTAAATTTTAGTAATACTTCACTGAGGTTAAATGCATGAGCCAAATCATGAGTATGAGTAGAGTAACTACCACGCCCTTACATGCAAGGCTCATGGATGGTTGTTGTTCCTCACTACATTTCTTGTCACTTTGGGATTTCTACCCCAAGACAACAATCCACACATTGCATTTATGATCTTGGAAGTTTCACCAAGGATATCATATCAGCTAATTATTTCTTATTACTGATTACTTACTTATTTTTGGTAGCTTCATTACTGTGGAACTATTGTTAATAATTATATGATATATCCAAGTTAATTATTCCGAATTACTATTATTCGACATTGGAATGCTATCCGTGGAACCACTAAAAATACAGAGAAGGACTTCGATTCGTAATTAACCATGATTATTGTATGTTCACCATATCTTTTGTGATTATGCATATCTTTAATTTTATAGTCTTTCCAATGGATAATACAATACAAGAGAATATTTTAAAACACGAAAGCTGCAGTTGATGCCGAAGAAAGTTTGAGCTGGAGATCCATTTCATGGATTGTAGTACGGCGCATCGTCGTGCTTGCGCGTTCCAAGAGAGCCCCAGTGCTGCGCAAAACTTGCTTGTATCGCCCCTAGCATCTGAGTTACGAGCCCATAATGTTTTATGGAGGCCAGGATAATGCTAACGGCTTGTCCTGACAGGTTCCACAGAGCCTCGTGCTATAAACCATTGAAAATTATAATGACTTCAATCATATACTTCGCGAGGTCAGGATCGTTTATTACGGGTCCAAGACCAGCAGGGTCCCGCATCGATTTTTCTGGCTTGAAATTGGTTGGTGAGAACTCCGAACAATGGACAATGACCACATTATTTTTAGATAAATTATGCTTTCTGTTTTTAGACTCCTAAACAAGACTCGAACGTAATGGAGTATAAATACTATACCAATGGATTTAATTTTCTACATGCTAGACAATGGGTCCCGGCTTTTTGCATGCATTTTTTCGACATTAATTGACTTGAGCACAATAATGGATTCTCCAAAATATAAATAAACTTACCCTCAATCACCATATCTTTACTTGCAGTGTTTGTGTCCAGTTTATCTTGCACAGTTTGCAAAGTTTAAATTCGTGAGCTCTCCCTCGAGCAACGAACTCGCTTAAAAACGCCCCTTGGACGACGATTATTCAAGCGGCTGCTCCTCGCACTATTCAGCCTGACGTAATTTCCATATTTTGTATACAAAAATTCAGTTTCTGCTACATAATTTACTCCTGCAATTCCTGTGTGGTCGAGTACTGCTGTACTGTGTCAGTCGTATGTTGTAGTGTATATTTATGTATGGCGAAGTTAGTTCAAATTTCACATTGGCTTAACCCATAGCAAAGAAGGTTGTTTGTTGCTGCAAATTACGGTGAAAACTCTTGAAAAAATTGCATACTGGATTAACCCAGGTTAAAAATTCCTGTTCAAAATACAATGCGTGTGTAATCTCTAAAACCCACAATAGAATTAAGAAAAATATCTAAGACTGAGAAAAAAATTATCAATAATAATTTTGTTAAAATTTGCATTTACTCTAAATAATGAAGATGACCAAGATACACAAACACATTCACACTCTCATTGCATGCAAACGAGGAGGCTTTTTTACGACCTTGCTAAGCTTCACGCTGCTTAAGAGAATGATCCATGAAAAGCATGTAAAAAAATCCGAGGTCGTTAGAATAAATCTTAGCAAAAAAAATTCCAAGTAATGGTTTTAGAGAACAATACTCTTTTTTACTCTGGCTGTCACGGACGGAAAGTTATGCATTAATTTTCTGTATTACCAAGAGTTTATTCTCAACGATACGTACATTAGCAGGCCCTTAACGGTTATTGATCGATAGTCACTTACAGCCGATGAGTCAACGAAGTTATGATGTATATATGTCTCAGAAAAAAATAATGTTTTTTTTTATTACAGTAAAACGTGACAAAACATATAAAAGATATTTAATTAAAATAGCGAAACATATTTTTTAATAAATTCAGATCCAGGAACGCAAGCCACAGTGCACTAGCCTTTCCTTTGTTCAATGATATGCTAAAAATTCGTACGTTTGCATGTGACAAATTAATAGAAGTATCTAATTCTTTAGTTCATAGATCCAGGCTCCGCGCACTCTGATCCCATGCGTCGATATTGCCACGATTGGAATGCCTACAAAAAATCAGTCATGGACAGAATTCTACACTGTAACGTCAATAAAACAAATTTTGTGTTAAATTCTGAAAAGAATTTATGAAACCTACAAGTCATTGATGTTTTTTTTATTATTTTATTGTTTTGCAATAGAACAATTCAATTTTACGAGATCATATTTTGAAGCATCGAGTAAGGAATTGCATGAATGGCGAGACTATGAAGCGGTTTTTGCGTCGGCATTTTTTAATATTGGATTTCAGGTTTTTTATTTATTAAACTTGCAAAGGCCTCGTTACATGGGTGCCATTAAACTACTACAATTGAATCTACCTAAAGGATTCCGTTGCATCAACGTTAACAGTACTTTGGTTTGTAACGCCTGTACATGTATTTATAAGTTTAAATTAGTAGTGTTAAAAATGTTTCATCCAGAAAATTTTATTAAATGAAATTAGTGTTCCAAATTGAACTTTATCTCTTTAATTAACGTAACGTAACGTAATTAACGTAATTAATTCCTTACGACTTTTCGTGTTAATTTTTTAATTTCGCAAGATCCTATTATTAAAGTTAATACCGAAGTATA
Source organism: Hyalella azteca (assembly GCF_000764305.2). Lineage (NCBI taxonomy): Eukaryota > Metazoa > Arthropoda > Malacostraca > Amphipoda > Hyalellidae > Hyalella > Hyalella azteca. The sequence continues at coordinate 3,919 of NW_025935615.1, read as the reverse complement.
CATATAGGAATAGCTATTTTTCCATAAACGACGTAATTCGAATTTATAAATTGTTCATTGCACATTTATTTATAAAGTATAATTTGTTCCTACAAAGTTCAATACCTGGACAGAAGAAATTGGTTAACAAAAACGTCATTATTTCTTACTCTTAAGCCAGACTGTCTCGTTAATTGCCCATCCGTTTTTTAGGTTTGCCCATACACATAAGCTGAAAATACTGATTGCTAGAAACTACTTGAACTTCGGAAAATGAATTTTTCTTTAATTTTTATATAGGAAGAAAAATTATATGCAGAAATAACAGCCTTAATTGCCAGGTCCCGAATATTGATATCAAGGTATGTCCAGAGAACGAGTATAAATCTGCTCACAAGAAAATAAGCGAAACCTGCGCCTAATTCGGCGAATATCGTGCTTAATTTATCTCTTTAGAAGCGCAGCAAAAAATCTTAAAGCAAATTAGGTATTAAATAGCTATTAAATAATCAAATAATAGCTAAAACCTATTAACAATTTTTAATAGCTATACAGGAGCATAGCCATTTTTATTTTGGAAAATAAAACGACAAATACGATAAATTTCCCTCCGTACCTTCTGACCATTTCTTTAAAAAAATATTTTCTAGCAAAAATATCTTTGTGACCGAATATCACAATTTTTTAGTGGGGATCTCATTCTATTTCGATCTGAAGCAATAAATATTATAGTGAACAGCTATTGACAGAATTTCTCATTATTTTCTTATCATTCAAGTTACTTAGAGACCAGCGTAAGTGCTCTAAGATAATGATATCTGAGGTGGACCTTAGATTTATAGCCAAGGGGATCTGACTGAACCTAGACCTTGATTTATCACCGGCCGCTGCATTTCGTTAATCACCGGCCAGATCAAAACTACTAGCCTTGTTTATGCAGGCAGGCAGAGGCAATTATTTACATTGCAGCGGCCAGCATGTTTGTCCGCCCTATTTGGAAGCCTATATATTTATAAACTCCTTCGTGTATGGAGGGAAGAATTCTACAAATATCCTGCTATGTTCGGTGGCTTAAATTCTTTCAGCATTCGAAAATAATTATTAATTCCCGTATATCGTTCGTAAATTGCATTTTAAATGCAGTGATCCTGCAATGTTCGATGGCTTATACTCATGCGGTACTCAAAAATTGTACCCGAATACCGTTCCTAAATTGCAATTTAAATGCAGTGCTAATAGCAGCACGAACCAACTATTAAAGCCTGTTATTGTTTAGTAAATTCGTTTATTTACGAAGGAAATAGTGAGCTTGGTCATCTGTAGGCCAGGAGATAAGAACCACTGTTGTATAGCAGCGCTCCAGTCTTCAGGTCAAGAACCTTTGCAGCTCCCAGGATATTCCAGTTGTCCTGGACCAGCTCATGATGAATGCCGGGGTTTGCACATGCAGTTTGTGAGCCTGAACATTTTGCCTTGGTAAAATTACAGATGATAAATATTGTTATCCTATGATAAATATTGTCCTCCTATGGTAAATATTGTCATTCTATGGTAAATATTGTCATCCTATGGTAAATGTTGTTATCCTGTGGTAAATATTGTCATCCTATGGTAAATGTTGTTATCCTTTGGTAAATATTGTCCTCCTGCGGTAAATATTGTCATCCTATGGTAAATATTGTCATCCTATGATAAATATTGTCATCCTATGATAAATATTGTCATCCTATGATAAATATTGTCCTACTATGGTAAATGTTGTCATCCTATGGGAAATATTGTTATTCTATGATAAATATTGTCATCCTATGATAAATATTGTCATCCTATGATAAATATTGTCATCCTATGGTAAATGTTGTCATCCTATGGTAAATATTGTCCTCCTATGGTAAATATTGTCCTCTTATGGTAAATATTGTCCTCCTATGGTAAATATTGTCATCATATGGTAAATATTGTCACCCTATGGTAAATATTAATATTGGCATCCTAAAAAAATGTAAACAAATTTAGAAACATGTTTGAGTTTTTATAAATATAAAATACGCAAATTTTGCTTACTTACCATAATTTTATAGCTGCATAATAGGTACCAATGACCAGTCCTAAAATGACCATTTTCTAAAATAACTATAGCACTCAAGTTGCGATAGATAAATCCAGATGGACGTTTTTTTGGGTGCATGGACAAAGGAAGAATCGGGTTTATCCTGGAGTTTTTCATTGTACTGCGGGCAGTGAACGATTAGGAAAGCAGCGCTACGGTCATTTGCATTCAATTTTGGCCCTAGCAAATGTTTAGAGATTCAACGAGAGAATCTGATGAGTTTATCAGGACAGCTTAACTGTAACTCAGATCGAACCAGCTTTCTTTCAGTACAAATAACGTAATATAAATAAGCACTTCTGAAGTTAATTGCGAGTCGCTATACCTAGGATACCACGTACGGAATAAAGTCTACGCGCTTATAAGACCTAAAAAACGATTTTAAAGGAATATTTCCTTTTACCTAATCTACAGACCACCATCAGCTTGTTATTGTTTTTAATTCCAAATACCAAATTAATGCTCTAGGCCTGGGATTGATTTTTGCTTGCATTTATTTATAGAAGAGAGATAAAATAAATACAGTTTGGAAACTATATTTAACTGCGTCATTCGTGTCAAGAATCGCTTTCTCCCTTGAGTTAAGTATCTATATTATAGATGATCGATATCAGTAATGAGTCTTTGCCGATAATTCGATGAAAATCTAAACACCAATCATCGATAGAATTGGATTGGACCAGAATTGGAATTGGATCAACTGAGTCTTTGATACCAAACCAAAGTTTGGCTCTTTGATGAAGCCACAACTCGAATGTCCACAATAATCATGAACAATTCAGACTTTGGTAATCTTAAGTTCCCCATATACATTAATAATAAGCTAAGATATTCTGAAAAATATTCCTATGAATATTTATTTAAAGAAAATAGATCTTAAACTACCCCCAATTTAGTAGACATCGAATAATATCCTTGTATGAAGCTCAGCCGGAAATTAATAATAGTTAAAGCGGGACGAGGCTCGCCTCTGTTGCTTGGGGAGGGAATTCAATCTTGTTGTCAACTCACAGAGACGGCCGACTTGAGGGGGGACTGCAATATAGACTAATGCACGACTCTGGCAACATCCAAGCTGAGTTCGTAACAGACACTTGTTTTATGTGGCTAAAATAGTGTCGGGTGAGTGAGTAAAGATGAAATTTTATGAGACCTGAGAAGCGTTCATGTATGAAAAATATGATTGAATAATAATGGTTTATTTTTCAAACGCTGCGACGAGTGCGAGTAATGTTTCATTTACTATACCAATCGTAAGATACCTAATGATTTTTTTAATACAACCAAAGAGCTTATGTTATTTCAGTGCACAACTCTAATATGTTAACGGTTATGTTTAATGACAAGTTCTGAACTATTTGGTCAGTCGGTCAGAAGTGCATCCTTTTTGAAGGTTATAAATGATAGTTTTTCTAAATACGTCAAATAATGCATGTCTTTGAGACGTGTGGGCAAACTTTGATTAATCTATCAACTTATTTATTGGACGCTCAAAATAATCCGCATTGTGTTCAAACATTTAATTTCATCTGAAGTAAAAAAAAAGCAATTTTATCTTAATAAATAATCGAAGACTGATTCTCCATATAGGACCCAATCATTCACAAACTATATTTTTATCACAACGCCAACTTTGGAATGAAACAAACGAGAATTTCGTCAGGGTCCATCATGCAAAAATGAATTGAAGGCAAACGTGTCAATGTAAATTTCATCATTTTGGACCAGGAGCCGACGGGACAAATTTCATCATTTCGGACCAGCAGCCGACGGGACAAATTTCATCATTTCGGACCAGCAGCCGCCGGGACAAATTTCATCATTTCGGAC
>NW_025935614.1:0-1250 GCF_000764305.2 Hyalella azteca | reverse complement strand
TATTTTACCTGACTCCTACCCACACTTATTTTACTCACTTATTTTACCTGACTCCTACCCACACTTATTTTACTCACTTATTTTACCTGACTCCTACCCACACTTATTTTACTTATTTATTTTACTTGAATCCTACCATAGAAAACCATTTGTATGATTCATGCGTGAAACATATGACATTTAATTCATGGAATACACTCATTCATAAAATTTAATGTGACAATAATGTAAATGTAAAATGCTTAAAACAACGAGCGTCCATAAGTACAATTTACTATCGCTCTTACAGGCATATGCCAGAACAGAATATGGAAACTCGTGGATATTTAAAAACTCAGTACACTAAATGAGAAGGTACAATGAGTCGGAAGGTCCAATAAACCAATAAGTCACTTCGCCACCTTAATGAGAAGACATAACAAAATGAATTGTCGCATAAATCAATAAGTTAAATCGTCACCTTAACGTGAAGGCACAATGAGACTGATGGTCCCATAAACCTTTAAGTTAAATCATCGCCTTAATGAGAAGGCGCAACGAGATGAATGGTCCTATTAATCTTTAAGAAACGTAATATTCTTAATGAGAAGACACAATGAGATGCATGGTCCCATTAGCCAATACGTTAAATCGACATATTAACGAGAAGGCACAATGAGATGAATGTTCCCATTTATCTATAAGTAACATAGTCACCTTAATGAGAAGGTGCAACGAGACGGATGGTCCCATTAACCTTTAAGTTAAATCGTCACCTTAATGAGAAGGCGTAACGAGACGGACGGTCCCATTAACCTTTAAGTTACATCGTCATCTTAATCTGAAGGCACAACGAGATGAATGGTCCCATTAATCATTACATTATTCATCATATGAATATTGTCACCTATATAAGATGGGCACAAAATCGTCGAGATAAGCAGCCTCATAGAAATGCCCGGACGTGATATACGTAGCCCCTGTATAATTCAGGTCTGGGTACACGGTCCAGCCCCGGCCCAGAAACCCTGCCCAGAACCCGTATGACCCGAACGTGATGATGGTGTGGTTGCAGAGGGTCAACAAATGCATGTCCTCCGCCGCCGACCCTATGGGGAGGAAGGGTATGTTTAATAGGGGTTGTGTAGGTATTAAGGGTTGTGTAGGTAATAGGGCTGTTGTTGTGGGTGTTGCAAGTGGGGTTGTGTATAGGTGCTGGGGGTTGTGTGAATATATGTAAGTTGAATAGATATATGTAAGTTAGGGTGTAT